>NC_089755.1:5156517-5184017 GCF_040412425.1 Macrobrachium rosenbergii
TGCAGAGGGGAATTTTTAAATTTGATAATAAGTCCACCGTCCCGTGGATCGAACCAGCGACGGACGAGGAATCAGGACTACAGTGACGCACTAACAATGACCGAGATTTCGTTGGTGCGTCACTAAAATATATTTGGACAATGAACAATATCAATAAACCCTTCATTAACATATAATAATATATTATTTCGAATTAAGTAGAATGATAAGACGTTCTTTCTGTTATATATATATATATATATATATATATATATATATATATATATATATATATATATATATATATATATATATACTATATCATAAAGTCCACGTCAGAAGGTGATTGAAAACCAAGACTTACAACAAGTACTTTTGTAGTTTATTCTGCTTGGAAATATAGAATAAACTACGAAAGTACTTGTTCAAAGTCACGGTTTTCACTCACCTTCTGACATGAGGCTATATTCTCAAGCACGTGTCCTTTGTGCTGCACTGATATATATATATATATATATATATATATATATATATATATATATATATATATATATATATATATATATATATATATATATATATGTATATATATGTATGTATATATATATATATATATATATATATATATATATATATATATATATATATATATATATACATATATATATATATATATATATATATATATATATATATATGTGTGTGTGTGTATAAAAGACAAAATCCACGAAGGAAAGAGAAACAATGGAGTGCTGTGAGGCCTTTCGACTGTCGTCCTTTACTTAGCAGACTGAAGAAATATAAAAATAAGTTTACAAAGAAAGCTCATATAAATGACAGATGGGGATTACAAAGGAAAAAATATGTAACTAGAATCCATTGCAATTGAAGAATTAGTAGAACTGCCAAAACACAGGGTTAAATATTTAGAGATTTTACAAAGTTAGGATCAACCGTTCGGAAGCAGCGATAGGAAAATTAAAAGATTATAAAGGAGGTGACTGACCACAAAAGAATGTACAAAAGTACAACTCAATAATTCTCTCTCTCTCTCTCTCTCTCTCTCTTTTTTTTTTTAATCTAGCAAAGATTTAGATGTTCGTATTAAGCAACATTAGTATTCAGTCAAAACTGGACAAACATCAATGCTATATTCATTCATTTTAAGTGAAAACTCTAACAGGATAAACTGGACTGAAAATTCAGTGATTGACAGATCAGTTTTCTCTTCAGAAATCTTTTGAAATCCACTATCATACAGCTTACTTCCAGCTGCTTAATTTTAACCCTTAACCTGGCATGTACTATTTGGACCCCTGTATTAGAAAAATTTTCAGAATGATCTAAGATAAAATCACTGACTTAATTACAAATTAGATACCTTATATATATTTCCTATAGTTATTATATTTAATACAGTTTTGTATTTGAAATGTTCATCTTGCAAAAATTTTATTGTTTAAAAATAAAAAGAAATTATTGAGTTGTACTTTATAACAGTTTTAGTGGTCAGTCACCTCCTTGTATAGTCTTTTAATTGTGCTGTCCTGCTTCTAGTAGTTTAAACCCTTAAATATCTAACCCTGTTTTGGCAGTTCTATAAATCTTCAATTGTGTTGGATTCCAAGGTACATATTTTTCTGTGTAATCCCCATCTGTCATTGTATGAGCTTTCTTTACAAACTTATTTTATACTCTTCAGTCAACTAAGTAAAGAACAAACGATCAGACCTCATGGCCTCCATTATTTCTCTCCTTCGTGCATTTTGTCTTATGTATATGTATGTATATATATATATATATATATATATATATATTATATATATATATTATACATAAATATGCATATATATATGAATGTATGATTATGTGTATGTAATATATCTCTCATATATATATATATATATATATATATATATATATTATATATATATATATATATATATATATATATATATATATATATATATATATATATATATATATATATCTCTTGATCTTAGTAAGTTTTATAGAACAAAATTGCAAGAACAAGAAATACTTCATTATATATATATATATATATATATATATATATATATATATATATATATATATATATATATATATACATATATATCATAGAATGCATAATATTGACATTCGTCTCTCAATAGCATATTTTCTCGTTCGGAATAAAGACAAAACAAGTAAACATGGCTCTGTTTCATTCATACCGTGCCCTCATTCGTGAATGGCTCTTTTTTTCGGAAAGAGACCGATGGGATGGGCAGCTTATGCAGCTTATGCTCCAAAGGAAAAAGAAATGAGTGTTGGAAAATAAGTGGATGGGAGATAATTAATAAAGACCGGCGGTTGCTCCTTGATAAATAAAACTTTCCTTGTTAAGAAAACTTAAGACAAGCAGTTGCTGGGAGAAAGTTTTTTGATGAAAAAATAAGCTGTTCATCGGTGGACTCCTTTAAATGAAGGCTGTCTGTTTAATAATGAGTATTTCGTGTTAGAAAATGAAATTTTTTATTTAAAGGTTGATAGTTGCATATTAAAAATTAACACGACCTGGGTATAAGGACCCACACTATATGAACAATTGAAAAACGAGAGCATTATGTCACTGTTAAACTAAAGTATACATATCTGTACCAAAATCCGTTCATGGAGTATATGCACTTCTAAGGTTTTTGATATGGAAAAGAAAATTTTATATCATCAGGTTAACATTGATAATATGATACATTTATAATATTCACTGTAAGTTAGATCATCCAAATGAAGAGAATGCATATATACACCAGAATTCATTCTTACATTTATGTCAGCTATGTTTCAATACCGGATCATTTTCTTAGTCAATATATTATCTCATGGTGATCTCTTTCAGTCTTTCCCATTACACTCCTGTTACTTCTTTTGAATGAATACCTGTATTCTTTGGAAGCTTGAATTTCAAGTCAATGGCCCCCGTCGGCAGTCCATATGAATAGGGTTCATCTTCTGAATAATAACAATTTATAATTATTATTTATAAGCACTTTAATTTCTGTGAAATCTATGTCTGTTACTCGAATCAATTACTGTCCGTTATTTCATATGAAGTTTAGTCTACCTTTATTTTCTTTTTTAGTCCGTAATTAATGACAAGGGAAGTTCGATCTCAGACCACATTACACCAAGCAACATTTTGCAAGAACAGACCTTTCTTCGCCTCTTAGTTTTCTGTACGTGGAAACCGTTGAATTCTCTTCCATTCTTGACCTCACATTAACCTGACCTACCACCATATGCGGTTTAATCAAGATTTTATTTTCGTTTTAGTCACAGAATAAAAACAAAGGGATTCAGTCTCAGACCACTTCATATCAAACAACTTATAGCAACAACAGTCTCTCAATTTTTTATTACCTTGAGAGGGTCTAATTCTCTTTCATTCTTGACCTCACATTGACCTGCACTAACATATGAATTTAATCTAGATTTTATTTACTTTCTAAGTCCACGATTATATTATTAATATTGAAAAGTTGCTCAATAATTATGATTCCTCTTTTCCTCAGATTCTCAAGCCTTGTAAAACTCTGGGATTCTTTTCTCCTCCGTGTTTTTAAATCACCACATGATTCTGATTTCCTCTTTTAATAAGTCTTTTGTGTTGTCACCGGGTCAACAAATTGACATATTTTATTTGGTCAAGAAAACCTTTATTTGAAAATTTAAAGAAAAGCAAATTTTCTTCGACTCATCTGCGATGGAAATTGAACCAGAAAATATTTTTGTAAAAGAAAAATGAAAAGGAAATTTCAAGGCCTTTTCGGTCAATGGAACTGAAATATAAAATTCGGGCCAAAGGCCAAGCGCTGTGACCTATGAGGTATTCAGCGCTGAAAGGAATTTGAGAGTAAAAGGTTTGAAAGGTGTAACAGGAGGAAAACCTTTTGCAGTTGCACTATGAATCAATTGTTAGGAGAGGGTGGAAAGCCAGATGAAAGAAAGAGAATATGAACGGAGATACAGTAAAAAGAATGGAAGGTTGCAGCTAAGGGCAGAAGGGACGCTGCTAAGAACCTCAGGTAATGCCTACAGTGCAAAGCATGAGGTGCACTGACGGCACTACCGTCCGTAGCGGGGTGCGAGGTGAATGAAACAATATTTTGATAGAAATCCCTGCATCAAATGTCAACTTGTCGAAAGGTTTAGCATAAGTAACGATGACAAAAACGGGAAAAAATAAATAAATAAATAATATCAAAATCATTCCTTTACGTTAATTTTTTAATATTTTTTTTTTTTTACTCAAGAAGTCTGGATTTCTGTACATCTGACGAAATTCCGTGAAATAAAACATTTTAAAACAAAATCCTCTGGAACCCAGCAGAATAAAATGCGCTTTTCTGAAAGAAGGATTTATTTCCTTTCAGGATTTGCTCTCATTAACAGGAGGAGGAATTAGACAAAAGAAGAGAGAGAGAGAGAGAGAGAGAGAGGAGGGGAGGAGAGAGGAGGAGGAGGAGGGGAGGAGGGAAGGAGGAGGAGGAGGAGGAGGAGGAGGAGGGGAGGAGGAGGATCAGGTTTTCCAAAAGAACCTTTGGCCTGAAAAAAATGTGAAGAATTTCGACTTTAGGTGCATTTTCTATAAGTGGTTCCTTTATTTGATTATCATTAACTTCAACAACAGTGAATGTAAAATTTGTCTTTTAAGAGATTACAGAAGTATAAGTCGATTATTATTATTATTAAATTATTATTATTATTAATTATTCTATTATTATTATTATTATTAGGAGAAGAACCCTTATTCAGGAACAAGTCCAACAGGGACCAGTGACTTGAAATTCAGGCTTCCAAAGAATATTATTATTATTATTATTATTATTAATTATTATTATTATTATTATTATTATTATTATTATTATTAGAAGATAAAAAAAAGAAAGCCTGATGAAACGCCGTTCAAGTGTATATTTTACAAGTCATTTTACTATATAATTGTGGATTACACAGACTGACGAAATTCTGAAATTCAAGCTTCCAAAGATTATTATTATTATTATTATTAATATTATTATTATTATTATTATTATTATTATTATTATTATTATTATTATTATTATATTATTATTATTCAGAAGATGAAACCTATGCATATGGAACAAGCCCACCAAAGGGCCACTGACTTGAAATTCAAGCTTCCAAAGAATATGCTGTTCATTAGGAAGAAGTAAGAGGAAAAAAATAAGAAAGAAGAAAACACTTATTAAAAAGAAAAAAAATAAACGGACAAATTAATAAACAGATAAAAATGTAAGTAAGTTATTAACATGTCTTTATGATCATTCCATCTATAATCCTATGCTTTGCTGTGTTGAGGCGTTTCACAATGAGTGTGACTTTTATTTTGACTTTGTTTATTTCCTATTTCATTCTATCATTCCTCACTAATATTCTTGGCTGGGGAAAGATGCCACAAAATTATGCAATAGTTTTTTCTGTATTTTTTCTGATATGGAATTCAACCTCCTTTTTTTTAAATGGAATATATATAGCTTCGCTTATGCTAAGATTTTTTATTTATTTTCCTTACATATTTTTCCAATAGGAACTCGATTGATTAGGAATTTGGTCTCTCCTGGAATAATGATATAATAATAATAATAATTATTAACCATAATTATTATTATTATTATTATTATTATTATTATTATTATTATTATTATTATTATTATTATTATTATTATTATTATTTACCAACTCAAGAAGGAAACAGAAGAAATGCTAACAGCGGCAAAGATCAGGCCCTAAGAGCAAGATATGTTCAAAGAACAATAGATGGAAATAACATCTCACCCATATGCAGGAAGTGCAATATGAAAGACGAGACCATAAACAACATAGCAAGCGAATGTCTGGCGCTTGCACAAAACCAGTACAAAAAGAGTCATGATTCAGTAGCAAAAGCCCTCCACTGGAGCCTGTGCAAGAAACACCAGCTAGCTTGCAGCAATAAGTGGTACGAACACCAACCTGAGGGAGTGATAGAAAACGATCAGGCAAAGATCCTCTGGGACTATGGTATCAGAACAGATAGGGTGATACGTGCCAATAGACCCAGACGTGACGTTGATTGACAAAATCAAGATGAAAGTGTTACTCACTGATGTCTCAATACCATGGGACACCAGAATAGATGAGAAAGAAAGAGGAAAAAATTGATAAGTATCAAGACCTGGTAATCGAAATAAGAAGGATATGGAATATGCCAGTGGAAATTGTATCCATAATCATATGAACACTAGGCACGATCCCAAGGCCCCTGAAAAGGAATCTGGAAAAACTAGATGCCGAAGTAGCTCCAGGACTCATGCAGAAAAGAGTGCTACTAGAAACAGCGCACATAGTGAGAAAAGTGATGGATTCGTAAGGAGGCAGGATGCATCCCGGAACCCCACACTATAAAAACCACCCAGTCGAATAGGATGACTGTGATAGACAAAAAATGTACACACACACACACACACACACACACACATACATATATATATATATATATATATATATATATATATATATATATATATATATATATATATATATATATATATATATATATATATATATATATATATATATATATATATATATATATATATATATATATGTCCATGTCCATATGTACATACAAGTACATAAGACATACATGAATTAAACCAGGCGGGATAATCTCGCAAAGGGGAAACGGCTGATGTAGAAAGTATAATTGTTGTTTGTGGAGTCACAGTGGGTGGACGTCAATTCAGGCGGAAGACGAACAATTAAAAGTGGGGAGAAAAACGCGAACCTTAATAAAAACGTGCATAACACACAGATGGAAATTCCTTATATTATCTAGGATTTTGTGAAATATAATAAAATGTCATGTTTTTACTCTAGACGAACTATACACTTAAATATTCTCTAAATTAAGAAAAATGCGGATTTCCAGCCCTTCAGATTATTTTACAAGAAAATAGTTTAATGCTCTTTCAGGTCAAAGGACTGTTCATCAGGCCTGTATAATTTTCATACACCTACCATTTTACATTTGTAACTTATTGTATTACTGCTCATTATTTTTATTATAACATTGAATATATTTAAATTCATGCTTATTATTATTATTATTCAATTACAATCTAAAAGCAGCAATTTTCTATTAATAGTAAATGGTATATTTATCGCCTGGAGCAAAAACAAATAAATATACATCTGAAAATCATATAGATTATTATTATCGTGCTCGATTATTATTATTATTATTATTATTATTATTATTATTATTATTATTATTATTATTATTATTATTATTCATTTCCTTACTTATTTAGAATTCTTGTGGAACAAACCCACCACAAGGGCCATTGACTTGAAATTGAGGAATCCGAAGAAAATAATAATTCAATGAGAAAGAAGTAATAGATGGTAAAAGGAAATATTAGAAAGAAATCACCTATTAGAAATGAAAAAATAAATTAACAATTAATAAATAAATAGATAAAATGTAAGTAATTTATTAAAATACAAGGAGACTTGTATTAGGGTTTAGTAAAATTATACTGCATCTTTGACCTGAAAGAGCATTAAACTATTTTCTGAAAATGAATGTAACAATTAACAAAACCTAATTTTATTTCTAGAGAAATTAGTTCGTTGTTTCATAGGCAGCAGCAAAGAAACACAGTCCCATATGACGACCCAGAACCAGAGTTATTGTTTCGACGAACACTCGAGGGAAATCTGTCTTTTCCTTGTTAGCCTCGAAGGGAACATTTCGGAAACGAGGCTTCAAAAATGAACTGGGAATTTTTGCGGAAGCGAAATTCTCCCGAGTCTGAGATTTATTTTATGTATATGTTGCCATGTTTTCCATTTTCTGTCGTGCTGTTACCTTGGTATAGAAAAGAATATAGAATTTAGGCAAAGGCCAAGCGCTAGGACCTATGAGGTCAGTCAGTGCTCAAAGAGGGTAAAAGGGTTTGAAAGGTATAGTAGGAGGAAAACCTCGCAGTTGCACTATGAAACAATTGTTAGGAGAAGGTTAAGGAAAGTTAGACAGAAGAAAGGGAAGATGAACGGAGGTGCAATGAAGGGAATGAAAGGGGTTGCAACTAGGGCCCGAAGGGAAGCTGCAAAGAACCTTAAGTAATGCCTACAGTGCACAGCGTGAGGTGTACTGACGGCACTAACCCCCTACGGGGGTTCCCTGGCGAAAGTAGTGGAGGTCCTCTCCAAATTAGTCCTGACAAAAAATTCGCCACAAAAGTTCTTTTGGGGAAACTTTCCTCTGGTGCTCGTACGTGCGAGAGCGTTGGTGTCTTAACTGACCACCTAAACGTATCACACCAACATGAAACTGATGTTTGTTTGTTTTTTATTATTCTTTTTATTTCACTCTGGATTTATTTCGTTGGGGAACTTGAACTAAATTGGAGGTAACATTTCAATAAGAGAATTTCTTAGAATTTTACAAAATTAATTTAACAGGCGTATTGGTATGCATATTCCTTTGCTGAGTTAATTCATTTTAGAAAATATTTGATTACTGTGAAGAAACTAATTTTAACTTAAAAGTAAAGTGAGAAGTCGTAAACAGAAAAAGGCATCGGTAAAACTACTACTGAATTCATTTATATTTTTCGAAAACTACTTATTTCATTCATTCAGTCCGATAAGTATTCTTGAATTCATTCATATTTTCCGAAAATGACTCCTGAATACACCCTTCTTATCCGTAAACTACTCATTAATTCGTCCATATTTCCCAAATACTGAAAGTCGGAATCATCGTCTGTTTATACCTAATTGCCATGTTGAAATGATTTCGAATTTTGGAGGAAGTCCATTTTCAACTTGGGAGGTATTTGAGGAACTTTGTGTCCCTGAGAGACAAAGACTTATCCAAGCTTAAGTGTCAGGGATTTGAAAAGGTTCTTTTTCTGAACCAAAGGAGAATCAATAAACACGAGTAAGTATTAATTAACATCAGCCAGAATTGATATATAGGAAGACTATTCACTAAAAATTGACAGAAAAGGCCTTGTCAGGTTTTCCCTTCAGTTTCAAGGCGTTCAAGTGGTAGTATAGTAGGCATAGTAGAAGAAGTAGTAGCCATAGCGGTATTATGAGGTCCTTTATTCCTCAGACCGTTGAACTGTGGCACAGTCTCCCTACTGAGGATGTCGTGCAATTGGAACTTCGGAAGTTCAAGCTAAGATGCAATGCATTACTACCCTAATACTATTCTCCTTTCATTTTAATATTTTTTTTATGTTTAGTAATTTACTATTAATTTTTCTTCTTTAATACGTGAGCTCTCTTCTTTCTGCATTCCCTTTACTTGCTCTGACTTCTTCCTCATCAAAGCAGCAAGTCCCAGTGAGTAAGAGAGGCTGGGAAGGAAGGGAGGAATTTCATGTTGCAGAGAAAGGCTGAGACTTAAACTTCCCTTCAGATTAAGTGTAAAGCTTAAGACGAAGGCATAGCGACAACAGATTGTAATTTTAGTCTTGAGAGGAGAAGACTAAAAAGGAAGGGAAGGATGTGAGGAAGAGAAAAACATGGTCATAGCTGACTTTATTGAGTGAGCAGGAGATTGGTGGTGGTGACTGGGAGGTGACGCTGGCGTTTTGTAATTAATGGAAGATGTTCTTTGCTTATACTTGAGACGGCTGTATGCCATCACGGCCTTGCTCATAGAGCAGTCCGTAAGTCATTTGGTGAAGTGGGATGCAGTATGGATGTCTGAGAGGTGCGTTTTAGTCGGGGTGGGTTGCCATGGAAAAGAGAGAGAGAGAGAAAGAGAGAGAGGGGAAAAAATTAAAATAACAGTTAAAAAATAAACATAAATGAATAAATTAAAGGAAGAGACTAAGGTAAAATTAAGATAAGAATATATATCCATATGAGTGAAAAAATAATTAAAACTTGAATAAATGAATAATTAACTCAATAAATGAACAACTCTCTCAGTATGAATACTAGCACTGACATGAATGATTAGATAGATGTGTGAGTTAATTTGATAGACAAAAACTATATGGTAAGGTTTGAGTAAAACCAAGGAACCTTACAAATTTGATAATGCTGCTAGGGATCATAAAGTGATAAGTATATTGAAGGTAAGTTAATGATACTCATGACAGAGCAATTTATTGGAAAAAGGTTGTAAAACACGTAAGTTAGGGTGACAGGTCAGTTGCTGTGAAGATGTTGAGCCATGGGTCACCCGTGCAGATTCTGGAAAAGGTCTCAGTGGAGATGAGTTGGTTGCATCAGCCTGAAAAGAGGTAAATAAAAAGAGAGACACTTTTGCACAAGGTAAATGTGAGATGATGAGTAATCTGAGGCAGTGTTTGGCATGGGGCCCGTTTTTTATTACCTGGGTGGCATGTAGGAGCTGAGGAATGCTGAGAATTCTTCAGTGTTTTTAGCTACGTGTGTTACCAGTTTGGTGTGAAGTTCTGCCTCAGGGGAAAAGTCTCCAGTCAGTGTAACAGGTAACGGTCCAGTGGCTCATCCACTACTGGTTCACGGTATGTGCATGCTCTATTTTCTAGATTGATTAACTGCGAGGTGCACGTATATCCTAACCGTAGCCGACTGATGATGACTGTGAGTCTTCTGAGTATGTTCATGGAAAGAGAAAAACTTTGTAATTTGGTGTTTTTACATGCCATTTTGCAGACCTGGATCCTGAAGAAGTGACTGACGAATTTTGCTGTGGGCTTCATTTTGGCAGTACCTGAAAATTTTCTGTTTCATTTGCATGAGGGACTGATTTAGGGCAATACTGATTGTATTGCATTGCAGAGTGCTCTTTGCAAGTTGATCTGTCTCTTCATTTCCATTGGATTCCTATGTGACTGGGAATCCAATTCAGTGTCACTTGCCTTCCATTGCTCTGATGAACGAAGGCTGCAGCTTTTGTGCTGGTTGGGATGTGGACATTTTCAGTGTGTGATTGACTCTTTATAGCGAGAATTGCACACTTTGAATCCGTGTGGATTGTTGTGTTTCCTGCCTGGTATAGGGAGTCTTCTAGCGCCTTTTGGATGCCAACTAGCTCCATTTGCAGGGTGGAGGCATTGTTTTTGAAAGTCTCCAGCTCACTTTTAGGGAGGAGGAGACTACTGCTGCAGCTGCTGCTGGTATATTTCAGTCCACTGAACCATCTGTGTAGTAAACATTAGGAGGAGCTGTGTTGTTTATGGCCGCTTGTGCAGCTTGTTTGAGTTGTGCTGGAGAGCAGAGTGCCTTGTTTGCCAGGAGAAGAGTGAAATGGAAATTGAAGGGGATGGGAGCCCAAGGAGGGAGCCCGACATAGTTGTTGCTGGATGTTTTTCTCTTAGTTGCAGCAGCAGCTTCTTGTATGTTGATCCTTCTCAGAGTGGTGAGGAGGTTCCCCATATAATTCCTGGGAGGATTGAGTTCCTCATGCAAGTTTAGGATTCTAGTTATTTTGTTCCTCAAAGGGCAATCCCCACCACTTTTCAAGGTTTGACAGTGGTGAGGGCATTTCTTTGATCAACTCTGGAAGGGAGAGGGAGAAGGTTGGTTACTACTCTGAGTAGGCAGAGTTTTGTCCACATTGGGGCACTTGCAATGATTCTCATTGCATTGTTTTGAATCACTTCAAGTGAGTAGACCTAAGGATGTGTCATTTTCGTGAGTGCTGGCGCTGCATATTCCACTGCAGAACGGGTGGTTTGAATGTAAAACATTTTGAGTAGATGACTTGATGCACCTTGGCAAAGTGAAGTGATTCTTTTCATTACATTTAGGTGACATTTGGTCTTCTTTCAAATGCTGTATTTCAAATGTGTTGAGAGTTTATGATTTATATTCACTCCCAGGTACATGAAGTCACCCATTCTATGGGTTTTCCCATGATGGCCATGGCCATTTAGTTTTGTCAGTGTTGATTTTGAGGCCAAGTTCTTTGCACTTACCTTTGATCAAGTATAGTGATTGCTTGGTTTTCTGCAGTTGAATGTCACCTGGTTGCTGGGGCCACACTAGGCAGACATCATCTGCATAAATGAAGATTTCTACCCCTTTGGGTAGGTTCTGTGTGGCGAGATTTTCCATGAGGACATTAAAGAGAAAGGGACTGACTATTCCTCCCTGTGGGGTCCCATTTTCATGTTCAGTGAACTCAGAGTGGGCTCCTTGAAAGTAGACTCTCACTTCTCGATTCTGAGTGTACTTTTGTGTCCATGCCAAGAGATTACCTTTTATGCCTTTTTGAACAAGTGAGGAGAGTATGACAGTGGAATTTGCCAACTCATAGGCTTTCTCAAGGTCGAGGAAGACAATTAAGGCTTTCCTTTCGTTTACTGTGGATAGGACACCAGTTATGCAAACCTGAATTCCAATTTCCTTCCTGTATGCACAGATATGTGGATGTAGGGGGCCTACTTTCCTGAGTAGTCTATTGAGGACCATCCTCTTGGCTACCTTTTCAGTGCCGCTAATTAAAGTAATGGGTCTGTAGGTGCCTGGCTGTTTTGGTTTGGGAACTGGGTTTATGTCCTGCTAGTTCCATATCCTCAGTCTGACTCTTTCAACATAGGTATACTGTCTTTGCAGGTTCACCCATATTCTTGAGCATACTGTAGGTTATAATGTCAGATCCAGGTGCAGTATCCTTTGCATTCTTTAATGCAAAGTTTAGCTCCTCCATGGTGAAGGGAGTGTCTGTTTGGTCATGGGTGTTGTAGGCTTGAAGTACACTCCTGCTTCTGAGATGTTCTAATGCTCTTAGGCATCGCTGAGTGTCAAGGAGAGGTTGACAGTCTTCATCCAGTCAGCGAAATGCTGTGTGACTCTGTCAGCTCAGCTTCACTTTGTGGGTCAAAGTGAGGGACCTTTATGAAATTCTTTTTGCCAGAGACTTTGTTGAACCAGTTTCACAGCTTGGCAATGGGTGTGAGATGGTGTACTTGTCTGCACCATTGAAACCAGGTTTCTTGTCTCACTTCTTTGGATACCTGAGAAGAATGAGCTGAGACTTCAATCAGTGTGGCATGCAAGCTGTCTGTTCTGTACCTTCTGAAGGGTTTTCTCACTCTTACTCTTTTGTTCATCTCCTTTATCCGAGAGTTGTAGTACCAGGCATCTTTGTGGTTTGTATTTGTGGTGGGGTATTTCTTTTTTGGCATGGATGCTCTAGCAGCACTAGTTATGTTGTTGCAGAAATTTTGTAGAAATGTACAAACATCCTGCAGAAAATTATTTATATATTCTGTGGACCAGGTAGTAATGTGGTTTTTGAAAGTTCCAATTTGCAAACTCAGGGTTCCATCTGGGAGGGGGAAGAGGAGGGGAGGGAGCCTCCTTAACCGTAGCCTTGTCTGCAAGGCAAAGTGGTCACTGATAAGAATGGGGAGCAGTTCCCATATTGCCCCTTCCTGCAGGTTTTTGGAAACCAGAGTGAGGTCCAGCCTACCACTGTGTAGATGTGTGGGCTCATCGCAATTGTTCAACAATTTTACTTCTGGGAATTCCTGGAATAGAAAGTGCAGGTGGCGTCCTGCAGGGTTGGTTTGTTGTCTGGACTTAAGGAAGGCGTGATGTGCAGTGAAATCATTTGTAATAAGGGCATTTTCTCCAGAGGCTGAATCAAAAAGTGCATCTGCTTCTAGGGTGTTATTCGGTGCTCTGTAAACAATGTAAACAATGTGGATTGTAATGGTTGTGCCCTCTAGAATGATTTTGAAGCTTAATATTTCTGCTTCTGGTCCACAGTCTATGCTTGGAATCTGGGAGGAGGGAATACTGTTTTTGACCAGTGTTAGGGAGCCTCTTGCCATGTGAGGTGTCTGGTATACAGTGTATCCTTTGAAGGAAAAGGACAGGTGTTCGCTAAGGAGTGTTTCTTGCAGAGTAATGATATCATGATTTCCAAGGGATATTTGCAACTGCAGTAATGCAGATTTGGAGCATATGCGGAGAATGTTCCATTGAAGTATTTTCAACAGTTCCCTGTCATTATTGAGGGGGAAATTTGGGTTTGTTTCAGAGCTCGTGGTGGAATCGGTGTCACTGTCTGTGCTCATGAATTTGATCGCTGGGACATTGTCTTATTGAGGATCTGACTGATGGCTTTTTTTGTAAGGGTTTGGCTGAATGGGATTTCTGCCAACTCAGTGAAGGCAGTCATGACGTTCTTCATGAAGTGTATGATTTCGTCCTTGTTGAATTTCCACTCAGTCTTTGGGTTGTCTGTGTCGTAATCTCTGATGATAGGAATGCATCTTGTGTAAGGAGGTAGAGGAATATCTGAGGCACGTTCTGTTGTGGGAGTAGGTGGGTTGGAGAGACAGAGTTGTACAGTTCAGGGGAGGGAATAGGGATAGAGGGTGCGAGATGAGAAGGAGACGTCAGAATGTAGGGAGAAGAAGTATAGACTGGAAAAGGAGAGGGGGTAGCTTGGGAGGGGTGTGATGAGTTGGGGGGAAGGGTAGCCTTGGAGGGGGAGGAAGAGGGCTTGCTGTCTGGTGGGTCAGGGTTGTCTCTGTGGTTTTGGAGGGAGAGGGGAGGTTTTGAGGAAGTGGATTGGGAAGAGGAGGGCAATGATTGGAAGTAGTTCATGCAGGAGGAGGGGGGAGGAGGGTTTTGTACCACTAGCGGATCAGGGAGGGGTACCTGGGCATGTGGCCCCCCATGAAAAATGATAAAAATAATAATATTGAAGATTTAGATAATAATAACATAAATGAGAAAAATATGAAAATGGGAAAAAATAAAAAATCTATTATAGAAATAATAGTACAATTTTGAGAAAAAAAATAATAACAATAATAATAATAATATATACAATTTTAATATATATATATATATATATATATATATATATATATATATATATATATATATATATATATATATATATATATATATATATATATATATATATATATATATATATATATATATATATATATATATATATATATATAAATTTTTCTGGATTGGTATATATATAGGCCAAAAAACCACTATGTGGAGTGTTTTTTGTGGGCCATCCATATGTTTTGTATTTTCATCATGCAATGCACTGGAGCCAGGGAAGGACATTTCTTCTGCCAGGCATGGTGCTTTCCTCTTCAAAGTTAGGGCAACATGCAAGGGTTGGCATGCAGGTCAGGCTTTGAATCTGGCCAAACAGATTTTGGGAGGCAAGCTTTGAATTTGCCCAGACAGATTTTTTGTTGGGTGTCAGCAGCTACATATGCTGCAGATTTTGACCCCTGTGCATCTTTCCTAGTGGTGCCTAAACCAATGGCACTTGAAACATTGCAAAGGTTCTGGGGTGTAGTTTTCCACTGGGATGAGTCTTCAGATTCCTAGATTCATCTGAGGGGGTATGGGTCCTTTAAAGGTGCATATCACCTTTTGAGTAGGGCGGTTTGACCTTGTGCTAATGCACCTCTGGTTGCACTCATGATGCAGGGCTGGTTCTCAAGAGTGGTGAGTTGTAATTGATGCAGGGCTGGTTCTCAAGAGGGGTGAGTTGTAATTCGGTTGGGTAGTTGAAACTACCGATTTCATCAGTCACTCACCAGGGTCAAGCATAACAAGCTCAGGGGTGTTTTTCAGGAATTCTGCAGATTCTTGATTCTTTGGGGTGATTGTGAAATTTCCCTTCAGGTTTGGTTTGGCAGTCATGATTAGTGATGGGTTTGCTGTTTCCAGGGTAGCTACCTTCGCATAGGAAAGTGCCCTGAATTTGGGCAGATCATTATCACCAGATTTTTTCACAATTTTGTTAACAGGTTTTGGGACATGCTAAAAATCCATGTGATGTACCTTTGTTTTTGGTTTTTTCCTTTGAACTTGTGCCCAGAATTCTACCTCGCCCGAAAGGGAGGGCTCCTCAGTTGCATGCTGGTCAGGGGCTGAGTCTTCTGTAGCTGGGGTCATTGTGGCAGTCACCATTTCCACAGGAGTTGGGGTTATTCGTTGTCTGATTCGTAAGAGTCCGTAATCCTCCTCCTGGCAGGGTCTGGAGCACTGGGGAGGGTGAAGGAGAGGAGGGAGACCGCTCTCTTCCTCGTCATCTGACCTGTTAGGAAGAGATGAGAGAGAAAAAAACACACACACACTCACGACACAAGTTATGACAAAATGTCTATTCTTCACTGTTCTCAGAAAGTTCGTTTTTCTTAACACAAAATTTCACTAGTCGCTGAAATTTCTCCAAAATAAATCTAATCCTGCCACGCCATCCCTAGGAGGTGATCAGCTCGTCGGAGAAATAGTTCACAGGAAAACTGTTGTCCTTGGCTGGTAAGGCACGATGTCGCACAACACAGTGTCGGAGAGCACAACAAACTCCAAGAGGAGATTTCAAGACAAAATGCTGGGTCCTACTTTTATATATAGTGGTGGTCAGCAGGGGTCAACAGCTCATCCCGACTTCTGATTGGCTGAGGTGAAACGTGGGCAGCTCATTGGCTGTAGAAGTTTCTTCTCTCAAACTTGATGGTCGCATTGCTGTAGTATCGCTGACCCAGGGCTGGTGTGTGACGTCACTGCGTGGTGTGACGTTGCGTGACGTCACTGCCTGGTATTATCCTGTGAATATTCTCATTGGTCGCCAGGTGGCTCACTGAGATCTTGCATTGCAGAGACCAAGAGTGTTTGTTGCTGGTGGTGTCTGTTGCTGGTCTTTGCACAGTAGGTCGTCTAATGCTGGTGGTAGGAAAGAACTTCCAGGGTCGTATTTAATGAGCTCTTTACTTGCTGTATCGGAGAGTTACTGGCGCAATGCAGTAACCAAGAAAAGTCAGTCATTAAAAAAATAGAAAAACTTTATATAAACTGAATGCAGCTGATGCAGCAATCACTTTCAATAATACTTGTTTGAAAGAGGGTCCACTTAATAATAATAATACTTAATAACATTGAAATAATAAAAACAACCTACTAATAATAATAATAATAATAATAATAATAATAATAATAATAATAATAATAATAATAATAATAATAATAATAATAATAATAATAATAATAAGAAAGAAATCGAGAACAACCAACAACAACAACTCGATCGCCCCATTGGCTCTGGCCTCACTGTCCCCTCTCTTATCAGGCTCATTCTCATTAGTGAGTTTAATGTCATTTCAGTCCATTTACGGTAAGGACATTAAATGTCCGATAAAAAGCCAAAATGGTTCTGATAAAGGAAATATATGAAGTGTCTTCATTAAAGTTTGAGGCAATTAAGGTCTGATAATGTTAAATAAGAGTGGATATTTTGAGAGAGAGAGAGAGAGAGAGAGAGAGAGAGAGAGAGAGGTAATAAATAAAGTACTACCGCAGCATAATTTATCTGGGAAAATTTGTAAGTCGCTATTTCTCCATTTCCGTGAACAGAAAAATTAAGGAAGTTATTTTTGGCTCCATTTTTCCGATTTCCTTTTGTTTGTGCAAAGGATTTTTAGCAGACACGGAACAACAAAAGCTTGAGTTAATTACATCAGGTTGTATTCAGTCGCTTTGGGGTAACAGACAGACAGACAGACAGGCAGAGAGAGAGAGAGAGAGAGAGTGAGAGAGAGAGAGAGAGAGAGAGAGATAGTAGGTTACTGTTCTGTTTTCCAGTCGTCATCTGAACTGGGAGTCATATGTTAACACGTCTAACAAATCAAAGAAACATGGCAGATAATCTATTGGGGAATGTGAGTAAGACGCGAAAAATGTGTCAATAAATAAAATGAAAATCACTTTTATGTAAACAATTGACGCTTGCAAACTCTTCACAAGATGAACAATACTGAAACCTTGAACAGGCGCAGTTTCTGATATAACATAGCGCGTCGTTGTACAGAACATTGAAGTCAATAAGCTATGTCATTATTCATGTCCTGTTGACAAAACTGAAGACTTTCTCGCTCGACAAGAGTACTATGTCATGATGCGTGTGCGTGCATGCGTGTTTTAAATTTTGCCACCAGTACTTTGGACCTTCGACGAAATTCTACAAAATAATTTTTGCTTTATAGGTGCAAGCACTACTTCCGACAAGCAGCCGAACGCGAGTCAGTGCGAATATTGAATGAATTATCCACTGGAACCAGTTATTAAATTCATTTTCAGCCATCAAGTCGTAAATGCAGGGAATAAAAGAATAAGGTTTTAAAACATTTTTTCCATTTTACTAGTTTAGGCAGAGAATTAGTAGATATATATGAGTGGCATCATAATCTATCTGCAACATTATCGAATATTACCGCATATTTTCGGTAAAATGGCAATTATTGCACTGTAATTACAGCGTGAACTGTCTCCATATGTTCTTGTGGTCTGTGGAATTTTAGTTGTTTGTGAAGACTTTTTTGAAACAATATATATCTACATAAATATTTCCATTTATATATATATATATATATATATATATATATATATATATATATATATATATATATATATATATATATAAATAGTCTATATATATATATATATATATATATATATATAGTTGATGGGATATATATATATATATTCCTCGTATATATATGGACTTATATCACCTAAAAAATTCCCCTTCGGTAACATATATGAAAATATATACTTCCGATGTCTTTTACATTCGATAAACTAATACCTTTCTTATTACCAAACTAAAAATAAAAGTCTAAGCAATTAAACATCTTTTATTCTTCTAACATATCAATGCCACAGAAACTAATAAAATCCTTTCTTATTACCGCAAACTAAAAATAAAAGTAAAGCAATTAAACATCTTTTATTCTTCTAACAAACAATGCCACAGAACCTGGATCAGCCACTCTCTCTCTCTCTCTCTCTCTCTCTCTCTCTCTCTCTCTCTCTCTCTCTCTCTCTCTCTCTCTCTCCATGAGAGAAACAAGGCCATCAAGGTCTGAATTTTCCTGCAAATCGTCGAATACTTCAGCACAACGACCGCCATTACTCGGTAATTAGAAGGTGTAATGTCTTCCAGGTAAAGTAAGAAGTTCAACAACACTAATTCTGGTCTCATGACTTTCTGGAATCGTATCGAAAACTTTGGCGTTGTAAATAGTTTGCCGATTAATGGTCTTGCAGAGTTCATTTTCCTCGATTGGTACAGCTCTTCTGAGAAACTCAGGTTTGCAGTTGAAATCAATTAGTGCTATTGCATTCTCTCGCAATTTACTGAATATCCTGATCTTTCTATGAAAGGATTTTGTACGAAAACCTCATTTCTTGAGACCATTTCGGGGGGAAAGTATATTTCCAGGCATCTAAATAAGCAAGACTACGCCAAACCTTCTCGCCCAAAGTGTTAAGTATCCACATCTTTATGCAAGAGAATTTTGCAAGAAAAACACAATTTCCCGAGACCATCTCTCGGGGGTAAGCAACACTTTCAGGCAGAGCATTCTCAGCTCAAGGGAGCAGGGAAACTGATAACATTAATATGTTGCATACGCTCTGCAATCCGTAATAATCATACTCATATGTTCCTCTTTACCTTCTCATAACTATGCAGTTTCATCCACTAAAAACAAATGTATTATAAAAGATGTTCCCGTGATATTTATAAATAGCATCACTCAATATATATTCACTGAATGGAAGCCATTCGTTCAGTAATGGAGATCTGGGTTGAAAAGCTTGATGGCTTTTGGTCTGGAGAGAAAATTGTGTACGTTAACATCAAACTGAAGAAGATGCATAAATGTGTATTCGATGAATAATTTAAAATGATTTTACCGGACTTGTAGATGATCTAATGCTTTAGCAGATTTAGATAGTTGAATTATTATTTTCAATTTTATCATGATATTTGTATCAATTCATTTTATGCTTCATATACATAAATTGTAGACATACGATTTATTCCAAGTTTGCTGAGCACATTATTGGGACTTCTTATCCCACCAATTTGGTTCTGCTGTAGTTGACAATATCATATCACCACTTTTCCCTACAGATATCTGCTCTCTCCTGCCATTTCCGTAATTCATTAAATAATTAATTTAATACCCATTTTCCAACACGTTCACTGCCTTCTACTTCCTCTACACATATTACTTTGGGCATTACTCTCTTTATATTATTTACAATTCAGAGTTTGGGGTATAGGTAAAATAAAACATTTAGGAATCTTAAACCATTTTCAGGGGAGCTCTAGGAATGCATTGGAATATAAAATTTAGGCCAGAAGCCACGCACTGGAACCTATGAGGTCATTCAGCGCTGAAAGGGAAGTGTAGAGTTAAGGAGGTTACAGTGGTACAATAGGAGGAAAATCTGCAGTTACACTATGAAACAATTGTTAGGAGAGAGTGGAAAGTAAGACGGAAGAAAGAGCATAAGAACGAAGGTACAGTAAAAGGATTGAAAAGGATTGTTAATAAGACTAACTTCAGTTGTCAGAAGATGAAAACGCCAACGGACTCCACTCCACATCATTTGTCTATATTTCACCATTTATGACGACCTTTCTGAATCGCGTTTAAGTCTCCTTCACAAATTACAAGATTCTATACTTTTTTTTTTTTTATTAATTTTTCCCCATCAACACTGTCAGAGGCTAGAGGAACACGATATGAATTCGTCTAAGATGAAGAAAGGAGGTTTGCCTTCCCAATCTTCCAGCCCCCTCCTACTCTCTCTGTCAGAGTTAATGATCCCTGTTTCCTTTTACTGAATTGTTTATCTTTCAAGTCTCAGGCAAATTGGGCGTAGTTAGGACACGTAATTGTTCACATACAGAACAATTTCAGGTTATTTCCTTATTAGTTTTTATCTATCCCTGTTTTGTTTTACTGCAAATTCAGTTTAAGTACTTTCAAGTCTCACTTTGCAAATTGGTTGTCGAATGTAAATGCAGGACACGTAATCCCCTGATTTCATCAGGAAGAACAATTTCAATTCGTTTCTTTTGTAAAAGTAAAATGAATTATTTAGTTTTATCTATGTTCTGAATTTGTAATGCTGTATTAGACAAATTCAGTGTTCAAAAAATGCCTAAGAACGACTCGGTGAAAGGTTTGCGTTAACGTTGATGAAATTAGTTAGCAAGATTCCTGAAAACATTTTAGTCAATTGTCAAATATTTGACCACTTTGTAATGTAAATTACAGGATCATGAAAAACTTTAATTCCATCAACATGATTTCCACCCTCATTAAATACACAGCCTCTCAAATTTTTAAAAACTGTTATATGTTTCCCTTTCTGCAAAAATGAAGTGTATCATTTCACAAACATAATCCTTTGAATTTAATTCTGAAGACACCCATTTGCTCTCGAGACTTCTGAATGCCTCTCGTGCTGTATTATACTACAGATTCTCCTTCACTCCTAAGAACGACTTGTGAAAGGTTTGCGTTAACGTTGATGATGTATTAGTTAGCCTTTTTCTCAGAAAACATTTCTGAAGCTGTTTCAGAAACAAACAGAGGATCTGACCACTTGTTTGTTTCATAACTAATCAGAACTGTTAACTAGATATTTCCTAATTTTTTGCCTTATATTTTTATGTCTAGATATCAAGAATTAAACAGTTTATTTCATCATGAAAAATATATTAATTCCATCAACATCTCTATATATATATATTCAATATATACCCTCATTATAATATACAGCCTATATCAAATTTTTAAAAACTGTTATATGTTTTGACTGTTCTGCAAAAATTGAAGCTGTATCATTTCATCCTATCCAACACAATCCTTTGACTTCTCAATATAAACAGGCAAACAGACATAAAAGAGTTGACTTTGCTCTCGAGACTTCTTCAAAGACAAGGCTGTTATCTATACACAGACTTCTCTTGCTAAAAACTAGATCAAAATGTCTCTGAAACTTGTCAAAATAAATGCTGATTAAGATTTCAGGTTTCATTCAATAAATTTTGGAATCTGAAATTATAATATCTCACACATTCTCAGTGGGTGAGAATTTTTGTTCTCAGAAAACCTCTTATTCTCTGAATGCTGTTTCCAGGTAAACTGGAATTAAAAGATATGGACAGAGGAATGGCCTAATCACTTGATGATTATTCTCATCAAGGAACTAATCAGAACTGTTATACTAGAAAATTATTATCTCTAATTTTTTGTAGTTATTCTTTTAGGTTTTTAATACGTCTAGATATCCAAGAACTTATTCCAACCTAATGTCTCAACTATTTCATTCGAATGAAAATGAAATATATACATATATATATATATATATATATATATATATATATATATATATCAACCTATATATATATATTTATTATTATATATATATATCATATATATATATATATATATATATATAAGGATTATATATATATATATATATATATCTCATATCTCATATATATATATATATATATATACTATATTATCATATATATATATATATATATATATATATATATATATATATATAGTTTGGAGTTATTTATATATATTGTTGTTTTGTTTCTCTATATATATTATATATATTATATATCTCTATATATATATATATCTATATATATATATACATATATATATGTGAGATATGTATATATGTATATATATAAATATATATATATATATATATATCCTATATCTATATATAACATGACACCCAGGAAATTTATAAAAGCCAGGAGTTGACTCACATTAATATCAAAATATAATTTGGTATTTTACATGAACACACATGAATGCGACAAAGCTGATAATATACAATATTCACTGTGATAGTTAAATTTATATTAGTCAATATTATTAGCTCCCTAATCCTTCCTTCATCTTATTTGCTAATGTTACTAGATGAATACTGTAAGAAATTAATTACAAAGAGGACGGGGATTCTTATACCCATAAATGCTGGAATTAAAGCGGTATTTAACAGAATATCATTCACGTAAAATGCCTTTTATCAGTTAGCTCTAGTAAAAGGATATAATTTTTACCAGACAATTTCCTTCCTCTTCATCTCCCGTGTAAATGGAGCTTCCTTTTACAGCAAAGGAGTAAATAAAAGTGTTTCCTGAAAGAATAAAGGATGATTTATGAGGGAGTTAGCTTGCGGCTCTCTCTCTCTTTTATTCTCGTTTATTCTTCTTCCGCATTTCGTCGTTTACGGAATCAGGAATTTGGATAAACGAGAATTCTGTCCTCAAAGGGAATAAGGTTTTGGACTCCAGGAAGCTGGAAAGTGTTTTTGAGGTATTCCAAAACATTGCATTGTTTATTTCTTGATAGTTTTACTGCCTCTCTCTCTCTCTCTCTCTCCTCTCTCTCTCTCTCTCTCTCTCTCTCTCTCTCTCTCTCTTTCCTTCCACGACTTTCTCTGTCTATAGATTCTCACATCGCCTTTTATCTCGAGAATACCCTTATCTGCTCCCGAGACCTCAAAGGATTCCTGAGACGTCCCTGAGGACTCTCTCTCTCTCTCTCTCTCTCTCTCTCTCTCTCTCTCTCTCTCTCTCTCTGTGTGTGTGTGTGTGTGTGTGTGTGTTTACTCTTCTGCGGCGCCATCTGATACCTTCTGCTTTGACGTAGGACTTTTAGAAACATACAAGGACACACTTCATGTTATTTTTTTTAAGCTTACCAAATATTAAGGAAAATTTCAGTTACTCGAAAATCAGTCAATTAATAAATTAAAAAACCTTCGGATCCACATCTCCATTTGAAATGGATCAAGATCCATTTCAAAATTGATCCATCAACCCAAAATAGTTCATCATATTTTCCTCGACTCCCAGAGGCTCTTAGAGGCCTAAAGGTTTAAGGGTTGAAGGATTGTTAGGTCAAAGGTCACTCGTGAGCGGTCATCGCCCTGGCATGCATTGTCCTATTGGCCGAATATTTACAGCACCTCATGAACGCTCAAGTTCCCCTTTTTCTTTACCCTCATAAAAAGTCCTCAGGACCTCTTCAGGAGAGACTAGGCACACGCAGCCTTCCTTCATTCCTCTCAGGACCTGAGGGCGGGACATCAGGAACTCGTGAATCATCCACTTTTAGCAGAGTCCTTTAATCCTGACTTCCTTCCCTCACTTAAATGGAGAACTTTTCATGAGATCATGTTTTAACCTCTTTTTACTTTTGGTAAGTATTCTCTCTCTCTCTCTCTCTCTCTCTCTCTCTCTCTCTCTCTCTCTCTCTCTCTCTCTCTCTCTCTCTCTCTTTTATCACGTCTAATTTCTTTACCTTATTCCTTGTTTAATTTATTTTATTATCCTTTTTTACTCCTGTTATATTTATTTGGTGCTCTGTTCGTTATTGTTGAAATAACTATGACATGAGTTTTTACTACGGCATGTTATAAAGTTATCCCATGAATTGGATATATATATATATATATATATATATATATATATATATATATATATATATATATATATATATATATATATATAATATATATATATATATATATATATATATATATATATATATATATATATATATATATATATATATATATATATATATATATATATATATATATATATATATATATATATATATATATATATATATATATATATATATATGTATATATATATATATATATGTAATATAATGTATATGTATAGATATATACACACACCTATACCATACATACCTCCACTTGATACATAAACGAAAAATGAAATAAAATGAGGTGTTCATGAACGAGTACCTGGGAACTGACCTGAGAAGCGGAGGTCAAACAGAGAAGCCGAAGGTGAAAGGGGTCACTAATTAACAAAAATTTAGGCTAAAGGCCAAGCGCTGGGACCCATGAGGTCATTCAACGCTGGAAGGGAAATTGGCAGTAAAATAGTTTGAAAGGTGTAACAGGAGGAAAAAATTTTGCAGTTGCATTGTGCAATAATTGTCAGGAGAGGGTTGAGGAAAGTCAGGTGAAAGAAAGAGAATAAGAACGGAGGTACAGTAAAAGGAATGAAAGGGGTTGCAGCTAGGGGCCATGGAAGGGACGCTGCAAAGAACATTAAGTGATGCCTACAGTGCACCACGCGAGGTGCATTGATGGGACTACCCCCTCACGTGGATGGAATTACTCAGGTTTTGAAAATTAGCTAAGAGACTGAGGTTCAGTCTCAATAATGATAAGAAAAAGACTGAAAATAAATTAATATATAACTTATATATGAAGGAGATTTGTTCAAGTGAAATGCAAAATTAGATGGCTCTTATCAAAGCATCGTCAAAGTGATGCCCTTTCTTTATTTCAGTTATTATCATTTATCAATTATTATCATTTCAGGCGTGTGGTTAATAACACTGCAAACTCGAACTTTCTTTTTTTTTTATTTCCTGTTCTTCCTCTGCAGTGACACAATCAATATTGCTTCGGATTCTCGATACGTAACGCTCTGTTGCAGGAGGTACATGAAGGGAATCTGTGCAATTTGCACATTCAAGGAACTGACCACAAATTTCTGCGGCTGAAGCGTCGTCTCGGAAAGGCCTCTCCAACCTCTGCCTCTGTTATTATTCGTCATTCATTTTTCACCGGATTTGATTGGGAAAAGGGAACTGTAGATAATTTGCTTGCTTGCTGTGGGCACCTTCTTGCTTTGCTTGCTTGATAAATTTGCTTGTTTGTTTGCTTGCTTGCTAGGTTGTTTAGTTGCTAGATTGCTTGCTTTGCTCGCTTGTTTGCTTTGCTTGCTTGCTAAACTCACTTTGCTTGCTTGTTCGCTTTGCATAATTTGCTTTCTTGCTTGATTGTTTTGCTCGCTTGCTTTGCTCACTTGCTTGCTTTGCTTACTTACGTGCTTTGATTGCTTACTTGCTATGATTGCTTGTTTGCTTGCTCATTTTGCACTTCTTGCTAGCTTTGCTCGTTTTGCTTCCTTGCTTGCTCACTTGGCTTGCTTGCTTTGCTCGCTTGCTTTGCTTGCTTACTTGCTATGAGTGCTTGCTTGCTTGCTCATTTTGCACTTCTTGCTAGCTTTGCTCGTTTTGCTTCCTTGCTTGCTCACTTGGCTTGCTCACTTCGCTTGCTTGCTTGCTTTCTAGCTTGCATGCTGATAGGATTGCTTGCTTGTTTGCTTTGCTGGATTGATTGCTTACTTTCTTGCTTGCTTGCTTTGCTTGCTGTGCGTGCTCTGCTTGCTTACTTTACTTGCTTTGCTTGCCAAGCTTGCTTGCTTTGCATGCTTGCTTTGCTTTCTTGCTTTGCTTGCCAAGCTTGCTTGCTTTGCATGCTTGCTTTGCTTTCTTGCTTTGCTTGCTTGTTTGTTTACATTGCTTTCTTTCTTACTTTGCTTGCTTGTCTGCTTGCATTGCTTTCTTGCTTTGCTTGCTTGATTTATTTGCTTTGTTTGCTTTTCTTGCTTGCTTGCATTTTTGCTGACTTCACTTACTTGATTTGCTTACTTACTTGCTTTGCTTGTTTGCTTGCTTGCTTGTTTTGTTCTGATTACTTGCTTGCTTGCTTTGGTTGCTTGGTTGCTTTGCTTGCTCGCTTGCTTACTTTCATTGCTTCCTTGCATGCTTGCATCCTTTCTTGTTTTGTTCTGATTACTTGCTTGCTTACTTTCATTGCTTGCTTGCTTGCTTTGCTTGCTTGCTCTGCTTGCTTGCTTTGCTCTGCTTGCTTTGCGTCCTTTGCTTGCTTGTTCAGTTTATTAATTCAGTTATTTATTTATTTATTTAATTATCCATTCATTCATTACCTTCCATAAAAAATCACGACACGTGGACGTAAAGATGAAGGCATCAGAATCTCAATCCGTATCGTACAAACATTCACAGTTCTCCTGATATCCTGAACATCGTTGACATTTGCATATTGATGCTGTTGATCATAAATATCAGGAGGTGAGATGTCATCTCAAAGACTCTCAGAGCAGCATCTCCTTCCTTGTTGATCGCGTAGATCTTGTGCAGGCAGACTTAGAAGGAAAGATTTCAGAGACACAATTGAAGGATTTTTTTTTTCATCATGGAGGTCAGCGTGTTTGGAAGCTTGTTACCTTAAGTCTTGCAAAAACTGAGAAACTTTGATTAATTGAAAATATGCCTCCAAAGATGTTTAGCTGAAATGTGATAAACTGAAATATAAAGAACATCAGTTAAAATGTGATAAAACTAAATATGCCTCCAAAGAAAAATTATCTCAGTGTGATAAACCTAAAATATAATTCTACTGAGTATCAGCTAAAATATATCGAACCTTAAATATGCTTCCATAAAAAAATTAGCTAAAATACAACAACCTTAAATATACTTCTACAGAGATTTACCCAAAATATAATAAAGCTGAAGTATACTTCCACAGAAAAATACTTAAAATATGATAGACCTGAAATATACTTCCACAGAAAAATTCCTAAAATATGATAAATTCAGATATGAAGTGAAAAATTTAACAAGTAGGTAAAGACATCATCAAATAAAGAATAAGACACTCCCAACAAAAAAGGATTCTATATGGCGAGCGTTTGTGTGCGTGCAAGTTTTTTTTTTTTTTACTTTCATAGAAGAAAAACTACGAAAGTCATCCAAAAGAAGAGAGATTCA
>NC_089755.1:5189017-5211517 GCF_040412425.1 Macrobrachium rosenbergii
GAAGACTTTATGATAAAAATTAGTTAGAATATTTCATTTCCCTTACATTTGCTCTGTAAGCATGGAGTCAATTGCTCTCTCTACCTACCCACCAACCTACACACCCCTCTCTCTCTCTCTCTCTCTCTCTCTCTCTCTCTCTCTCTCTCTCTCTCTCTCTCTCTCTCTCTCTCAGACGCAGCTTTCACACTAAGATCTACCGTGACGTGTCCACATTTCGACAGAAGGACCAACCACGCGGGCGGCCTCGTCAAAGGCAGCGAGAGAGAGATAGAATATGCAAATGAGATATGTCAGACATTCCTCTTCTGCTGATGGAATTATTGCAGCCTCTGCAACTGGAATACATTGAAGAGGAGGAAGTCTTGTGGTCTCAGTTCCCCTTACTTGACGCGGGTTTGTGTTTGTGTATGTGTATGTATGTGTGTGAGTGAGTTTTGAACAAATTCTTCAGACTATTGTTGGGTCAAAAAGAATTGGTTTTCGGTACCAAGGGATTATGTGCTACCAAAGTGTTTCAGAGGTAAAGTACTTAAGTACCATTTAAGAAATCACTCCCACAGACCTCCTCCTGTGTGCATGCAGAATACTTACTATCATAATCTTCTATTTCTTTATACGTGACTACTTATGAGAACTTACAGAACAAAATTTACTATTATGTGCTACTAAAGTGTTTCAGAGAAAATGCTTTTACAACCATTAAAAAAAAATCTCTCCCACTGGCCTCCTCTTGTGTATAAGTAGAATACCCATAAGATGCCCCGTCTATCGTTAACTTTCTGTTCCTTAATACATAACCACTTATGAGAACTTACAGAACAGAATTTCCTGACACTTTCTATTATTCACTCTTTTCATTCTCATCACCTTCTTCAGCCTTTACCCAGATATGATAAAACTGCTTCCCTTCACTGGATGTGGTTTGAGAGTCTTATCGCCTTTTATAATTTACGCCTGGCTGAAGGAAAATTGAATGGAATACTCAGGAAAATCTTGGACTTCTATTCCAACCCAGGTGTTCTTTGGTGTTCTTAAATCTTACTTTGTATTTAGTTCCAATTTGTACTCAATCTTGGTTTGTATTCAGTGGCGTCTCTGAGTCTCTGGTCTTTAACTTCCGTCGTCAGGTTCGAAATGTGTCAGTCACGTTGACTTATAATTTCACAGGACTTTCTCTTGGGGTTTGGTTATTTAAAACAATTTTAGGTTGTATATTCTCTGGAGTTTATTTTAGAGTGAAGTTTTTGACTATGATGATCTTTTGTTTTGACAACTGGCTTTTGTTTTCAATGTGATTTATGATTTTCTATGAGTTTTCATTTTTCATAATAGCTGATATCTCTAAACAACTCCAGTAATTCTCTGCAAGGAATTATAAATTCTCTTCGATACATACTGTATGCTAAAATCTGTCAAATTCTTAACCTTAACATCGTCATAGGTACTTAAGAATAAAAAAACCGTAAGTGGAATAATAATTCTGTTTAGACTCCAGACG
Organism: Macrobrachium rosenbergii; assembly: GCF_040412425.1. Taxonomy (NCBI): domain Eukaryota; kingdom Metazoa; phylum Arthropoda; class Malacostraca; order Decapoda; family Palaemonidae; genus Macrobrachium; species Macrobrachium rosenbergii. The sequence continues at coordinate 5,190,519 of NC_089755.1, forward strand.
AAGATTAATAATAATAATATAGGAATTAACTTCAATACTGCCCTAGCTTTGAAATATCATGGTAGATATCGGATCCAATATATTTTAAATATTTTACGCAGCATCATTGCGTTTTCCAACTTCCATCTTTCAGAAAATGTCTCCCGTAAAGATAAACATCAAAGCAAGTCTAGCATGGAAAATAAATTCCATCAGAAACTCCAGAGACGAAGAGAATTATAATGTGCATATTTATCATATTTATTTTTCGGTCAATACACGTTTTTAGTTATTTGTATAAGTGTGTGCGTTTGTTTGTGCTTGCGTACGTTTTGCATCCTTTGTCAAAAACTCGAAGAGATATTCGATCAAGCAACACAAACAGGAGTCTGCCAAGCGTTGCCATTAGGGATGCGAGCATTCAGTATCTCTTCACCTTGGATGCGAATGTCAATATCATCTCTGCAGTTCCACAATGTCTGTTTGTCGATGACCTTTTTCGTTAAATTCTATGAATTCTGACTGTATTTTGCATTAAGTCAATGCCCTCATGTGTTACATTATCTATTGACATATATAGATATTTATCACACACACACAAACATACATTCATACATAAATGGTTAATGCCATTCAGTGGAGGGGTGGGTAGTGCTCTCGGCTAGCACGCTGTTGGCCCAGCGTTCGACTCTCTGCCCGGCCAATGAAGAATTAGAATTTATTTCTGGTGATAGAAATTAATTTCTCGTCATAATGTGGTTCGGATCCACAATAAGCTGTAGGTCCCGTTGCTAGGTAACCAGTTGGTTCTTAGCCACGTAAAATAAGTCTAATCCTTCGGGCCAGCCCTCTCTACGAGAGCTGTTACTCAGCTCAGTGGTCTGGTTAAACTAAGATATACTTTTTCATGCAAATTATTCATTGGTCCAAAAGATTGTGGCAGTTCTTCCCAGCAACTGTTTGTCCGGACTGACTTCGCCCATGATGAAGAAGGCTTGTTTCACCATAAATGTTTCTCTTAGAAGGGAACACTTCAGAAGGTGCTGCCCCGTTGGGTTTCAGCATGTGGTGTTGGGATGAGGCTGCTGGGCCGATACCCTGTCCGAGTGATGTTTAAGATCCTATGTACTGATGTTATATGGGGTTTTCTGGTGGTCACCCATCCAGGTTTTGCACAGTCTCTTTAAATTCATAGGTAAACAAAAGCCAGTCAGAATGTTTTTACAAATGAGTTCAGTGTAACAAGGGTCGCTAACAGAAAAAAAATAAAACAAATAATTACAGAAATCAGATTTAAAGTTATAAAACTCCTAAAATGTCTAATTCAGTAATTTTCAATAAGGTATTTAGACAAAGTTTTTACAACTGATCCATATGAACTGTATATTACGTTTAAAAATTCTCGATAAAATGATCTAAAATTTCAGCCCCAAAAAAAAAAAAAAAAAAAAAAATTCCAGAACTCAGATTCAAAGTTTTCAAAATTCGAAAAGGTCTAATTCCATTATTTTTAATGGATATTTAAGCGATTTTTAAAAATCTGATCCATATGAACTGTATATTGCCCTGCGAAGAAAACTGAAAAATCAAACCAAAATTTTGAGTGTTCAGCTTTTGAATTATTTTTAATTAAAAACGTTTTCTGGGTACCTATGCCAAAGTAAAAAAAAAAACTAAAAGTCTTTTGGAAAAGATATAGTGTTGTGAAAATGTAAAATAATAAGAAATACACACTTTTAATGATGGTTCATATCTCCTCAGCACCAGCTATTAAAATATAAGTGAATGCTCAAACGCATCTTCAAGAAACTAGTTTTGAAATCATAGTGTTGTATAAACAGTGAGTTATTTAGTAAAGCTGAGTGAAAAAAATGCAAAATGAATGGCCCAATGTTGAAATAAAGTATTTTTTGCAATTCATGATTACTCTGTGAAAGAACATTGATAGGTTGTAATGATACTGATAAATCAATAGATAAGAAATTAAACCCAATAAAATTTTTCATAATCATAATTTTATAATAATAATAGCACAAGAAAACCAGCCACATTGGACCAAAAAAAACAAAAGAACAAATTTAGGAATAATTAAGATTTTGGAGAAGTTCAGGTCACAGAATTAAGAGGAAATGGAGCAGAACTCCCCCCAAAACTGATATTTAACATTATTAAGAACTTAAAAGGATAATAATAAAAACTAACACCTTTCAATAAAACAATCATTTATTAACACTCACCAGAACCGAGACGATGCAGAGCTTCTGAAAAAAATTGAAAGATTATTATTAAAATTGCGATAAATTTTTATCAATGTTATTAATGTTGGACATTGTGTCTATTCTCTCTCTCTCTCTCTCTCTCTCTTCTAGTGCAATATGATAATTATCGTTACAAAATCCATAAGCAAATAAACAAATTCATCACATTTCAGAACGAAACTGACGTTGATTAAGTAAGAGTCTCTGTCAGCAACTGAGAATTAAGAGTGAAAATGTCACAACAATTTCATAAATCATTTATTCAAGTTTCTTATGTCAACAACAATTCTCAATATATAGCAAAATCACGATTTTAAGTTATGTCTAGAATATTTTCCTTCAATATTCCCAACGAAAAAATACGTCAGGAGAGAGAGAGAGAGAGAGAGAGAGAGAGAGAGAGAGAGAGAGAGAGAGAGAGAGAGAGAGAGAGAGAGAGAGTGAAAATGGAACGCAATATCATATTGTAAAGAGAATGTTCAGATTGAATAACTTGCAGAGTCAGAGGCTTCTGGTTTTCGCTGCGGACATTTGATGTCTCAGAATATTAATCCTCATGAAAATTATTTATCATATTCACATGACACATATATCATTCCAGCATGACGCTATTTAAGACATCTGAATTTCCCCCAAAAAATATGAATATATCGAGAAATGAAGACGTCTTTGTTGGATGAAGGATAAAAAGAAGTTTTTTTTTTTTTTATCAGAGATTGTCATGAATTGAATTTATATGTAAATCATTTCCTGTCATTGTCAGACTATATTTCTGATTAAGATACTTACTTTATATATAAAGTGAAATGAGATAACAGCTCAATGGGTATTCAGGAACATTCAATATGAATTTTGGTAACTTTTATGAAGACAACAAGTACATGACATCATAAGAAGAAAGAATTAAATGGCTATTTCCTGTCTTGGTCTTTGCCTGATGGCCAAATTCTTTCGTGCAAATCAATGTTAAAGTACATATATTTATCTGCTTTCCAATTACCCTTTATTTTTTTATGTTCTTAACTTTCTTCAGCTGTAAGCATTCTATTCTGTGTCAGAATACTTGTATAAGTCAAGGACTTTTACCTTGAGGTCAAAATGTGAGTGAATAATTTGCATTTTTATTATGTTTTTACTTGAAACTGAAATTTGTTATTAGAATAACCCATATCTAATGGGAAAGATTATGTATTCTGATGCGAAAAGCATGTTGATGGTAAAATTTTATACAAGCCAAATCGTTTCGAACCGGAGTAAATTGATGGCGTCCAGCTTAAATGCTTCAAGTGTAAGAATGATTATGATATGACTGAATTAAAATTTATATTTTTTTTAATAAACGATTCAACTTCCTGTAAATATTTTCAGTACTTGGTCCTTTTAGTTTAAACGATGTTTTCACGGGAAGCTCTTGTGGCAAGAGAAAACTTGAGCATTGGATGGATAGATCGATTTAGTCCTCATAAAAACACCACAAGATTCATGAGGTGTCATTTGGAGAGGGAACAGCCAGGATTCACGAGATAGACAGACAGACAGACAGACAGAGAGGGAGAAGTATTGATGGATGATGGATATATTATAAATAAACACACACATACACAAATATATAATACATTATACATATATATATATATATATATATATATATATATATATATATATATATATATATATATATATATATATATATATATATATATATATATATATATATTATAACAGTTGTTCTTTGCAATAGCACGTGAAAGCTCCATGTACTAATATTAATGTAAAACTAAAAACGTAGAATAAAGACGGTGAGTCGACTCATGACCACCCAGAATTGAAGGACAGGGAAGTGGTCAAAACACCCCTGAACATCAGTGCCAGCTAAATCCTCTAGTCTCAACGAAAATCTCCACCCCTCTCTCTAAGCCTATTATCCCGCCTTGTTAGCCTTTAATTTCTCATGGGTACTGTTGTTTCATCTCCTTATTCCAGCACCGCTTCTGTGGCTGAAAGGCACAGGACAGGAGCAGTAAGGAAACCTATAAGACCCTGAGGCCAAGGGTCAAGCAAGGAGTTCATTCCCAGCCAGACACAGAGCAGAGTCCTTGCCAGGTTAGTCTCCAGCGGCCCTTCCCCCTCTGGCCTAGTTAATGTTTATCATGCTATCATCGTCCCACCAAAGTCCCTTGCCTTAATTATTAAAGTCTGGCCTACACATCAAGACAACACATCCCACAGGAAAAGGTACAGTTGGAGTTGGAGTTTGGTAGGACATCATTTTCCACTCTAATTTTCATTCTTTCTAATATTCACTCCCCTTGGAGTTCTGAGACAGTAAGTGAAGTGGTTAATGTTTTAAATCCAAGCAATGTAAGCATCCCAAAGAATTTGCTATTCTAAATTGTTTCCCTCTCAGCCTTCAGCACTCCCAAAGTGAACATGAAAGTGTTTCTCTTGCAAACCAAGTGACAGTGAGTTTGTCTTGCAGAATAGGCGTTTCGATGCTGTGTGCCTCCCTCTTCGTCCATGGTGCCAGTTCCTGAACTCCCTATGTGGAAGAACACTTCAAGGATAATATCTGAAGATTTATATGCCTCCGTGGCAAGAGTTCCTGTATATTTACTTAATTTTAGAGGTCCCATACCATAGTGCGATTAATTTCATATTAAGATTAATTCTAAAGAAAAGACTTTCCACCATAGATTATAAAGTCTTTTGCTACTGGCACTATTTGATTTGTGAACTAAGGTCAGAACAGTGCCAAGGAGCTAGTGAGGAGTTCCATGTGTAATATCCTTCTGATTGGTGCAATTATAATCTAATAAGTTAAATCTTTCCTTAAGATCCATTCAGTTTACTGTTAACTTACTTCTTTTTATGGGTGTGGCCAAGTCAGTCAGATGTATTTTTAGATTGTGATTAGAACTAGATAGACCAATATATATATATATATATATATATATATATATATATATATATATATATATATATATATATATATATATATATATGTCTTGGACGACAGTGGACCAATTATGTGCTGGCCTGTCAGTGGCACTTCCCCAGCAGGTGCATTTGTGTCGACATTGGAGGTTTGCACAGTTGGATACAGCGAGATGTCTGACGCACGCATTTGTGCTTGCCTGACAATGATCAGGATTCAAGTGCATTGAGACAGTGTGAGTGCGTATGGGTGTTGCACTCCTTAATGGTATATTATCTGGGGGATAGACTCTTGCAGGGGGACTTCATTTTGAGACTGGGTCTGATTTGGTCAGTGGTGTAGTGTTGAAGGTCCACCACTGGAAAATCTGTTATTTGTCGCCATAGAAAGAATTCTGGGTTTGTCATGTGAGGACGAATAATTTGGAAGTGGTGTTTATTCTTTACATACTATATGACATTTATTGTGGTCTAGAATAATTATGACCTTATTACTTTGGTGACCAGGGTGTTAGTCACTAGCATTAGGTGGTTTAGAATCGTTAACCTGAATGTTTGTGAATCAGAATTTCCTCTAGTGATGTTTTCCATTTGTAGGGGTGGAATTCATTCCATTTCGTGATCATAGGTTTTGCTGAATCACTTTCATTAAATTTGCAAATAAAGTCTAATTTTGTTTCTCAGTGTTCAATTCCAGTAGGCCTTTGTGTAAAGATAGATTTAGTGAGAGGAGTCGACAATGGAGAGGAATTTGCTGACCCAGGGAGCCACCGCTGCCAGAGACGTCTTAGGAAAGTAAGATGTTTGATCCTGGGGATCTGGGTCATTAAACACACTGACACACACACACATTTTATATATCATATATATATATATATATATATATATATATACATATATATGTGTGTGTGTATATATACATATACACACACGCACATATACAGGGTATAATAAATAACGCCCTTTGTTTAAGTGGAACAAAATTAAAGCCTTTTTGATTATCCTTTATTTTTTCGAACATGAATGTATTGCCACAGGTTAATAGATTTCGGTTTAATAATGTTCAATACAAATGATATTTCGGCTTTGCACCCTTGGGATGTTAAATTCAGCTGATAACAATCTTGCGGTTTCAGCACCATTTTTATTGTTTTGATAGTACAATTGAATTGCTTTTATTCTCTGTTCCTTTGTTAATCTATATTGTATAAAATATCTGAAAAAATGAAGATTTAGCAAATTAATTAAAGAAAATAATAAAGAAAATATACATTATATGATATAAAATTAAAAATTTATTATTATTGCATTATTAAACCGAATAAGCATTATATTAATTTTGTCAATATATTATATTAAACTATTAACCTGTGGAACAATACATCGATGTTCGAAAAATAAAGGATAATCAAAAGGCTTTAATTTTGTTCCACTTAAACATGAAGGTGCGTTACTTATTTGCACCCTGTATATATATACATATATATGTATGTATGTATGTATGCACGGATATGCTTGCACATGGATAAAACTATCTTCATTTAATTATTAATCAGTCTTCCACTCAATATATCGACGAATTGTCTTCATGTTGTTAACAAACAAATTCATGTTAATTCCCAAACAAAAAACATAAGCACAGCCACACCCACATAAATGAGGCAGAACCTTCTTTCATTTTCAATAAACTCGAGAACTCGTGTTGGGGGTGGGGTGGGGGGCATAGGTGAGATATCATCAAGAGCCTCATTCCAGAGTCCTAATTGGTGCTGATGAAATGTCGCCTTTACAAACAATATTGAAGTCAGTTACACTGAAATGCTTCTTGCACTTATAACGGGTTCTGCTGGAAATGTCTAATTGAACTGAATTGAATCTTTTATTCCAGCTATCAGCCATATGCATTAGATAAAAAGTTTTCCATATACATATCTTTACAAAAGACTTGGCAGAGAATATTGTATAAATATTCATACCTTTATAAAGTATAATTTCACATTTATTAAAAGCCTTTTTTTTTAAGTCTTAGTAAATTACATAATATAAAATAACTGTTATAAACTAGACGTCTAATTGTTTACTTTTATGCCTCACTAAAAAATAAGATTGCTCCATTTTAAATGTGTTGTTGACCCCTAGAAAAAGCATAATTAAAAACTGCTTTAAGAAGACTATTATTTGTCTTCGTAGCCGAAGGAACAAACTAAATGTATTTTTCCTTAAAAGTTCTTGAAATGTAGGAATACCCAGTTTTACAATATGTTCAGATACACCACAGAACCTGTCAATATTGTTAAAACGTCTCAGTGAACTATTATAACAGACACGAAGTTTGTTCAGATTATCCTTTCTACTTTCCAGCGCGAGTGGAACACCATAGAGCCAGGTGCAGAAATATTTAAGCGGGTGAACTTGAACATTATTGTCACACATATAGAAACTCCTGACCAATATATTGCTTCTCATACAATGACCGCGGTATAATGAGGTTATATACTCATCGTCCGTAAGGTCACAGTTGGTATGCATACCTAAGCATTTGAAGGACCGGACAACTTTCGGCTTCTCTTTATCCACGTACAACTCCGGATCTCCCTAGTTAATGAATCTTTTCGGTTTAACTGTCATTACTTTGGTCTTTTCAGCGTTACCCATAAGGTGGTGTTCTTAAAGATACAGCGTACACGCGTCGATTTGCTTTTGAAGGGCTTTAACAGGTCTGAGTAATATTAAGCCATCAGCATATAAAATGTGATTAATTCTGTTCTCGCCTAGTTAATAACAGCCTATGCAAAGCCTCTTTCACGTCACTTACAGAAACTCTCGGAATTTCGGTGATGTTAAATGGCCTACGGTCATCCATAGGAGGGTGACCTTCTCCTGACATTATTTTCGCGTCATGTTCACTCCAACACTCAGCTATTTCCTTTTGCCCCGATAAGCCGTTCATTTGAGCAGACAGTTTCAGCACCTTTTCTCCTACTGTATTAATCGCCAAAACAAGTATTTTTCTCTTGATATTTTATCAAAATCTCTAACAAAATCGCTCCATCATAGAACATTATACGACTTCCTATTTGAATTAGATATCGTTCTCCTTCCGCTATTTAAAAGAGCATAAATTATACCCTCAGCAAACGACTTAATTTTACAGTTTCTCGTATTCCAAGCCTTCGTCTGAGGCTGCTCGGTTTCAACGATTTTGTCATTGACTGTCGAAAATGAACGGGCATGCAATAGCGAATGTGTGTGTTTGTACAGTATAAGCAAAACAATCGTATCCACAAAAATGACGGAGCATTTGATATTGAGCTGCAACTGCGTTCATGAAAATGATTTGGATTTCAGATGACCAACGACGGAAAATTCATTTTCCGAAAGTTACAAGTTACCTTCTTTTCGTGAAATTGTGGTTTAGTTCTGAGAAGGAGTTAGACTTTTAAACCAGAATCTAATGGAGAGAGAGATATATAGACAAAATAAAAAGAGTTGAAACAAAGTAACAGAATTCATAAAAAGTACACAACATATGAAATTGAATTGCATGTGTTTTCGTAAAAATGGACAGGATGTCAAATAACCAAAAGTGGGAAAAAAAATTCCAAAAGTTCTCTTCCAAAATTCTGAAACAAAGGTGTCATTTTGACAAGAGTTTAGACTTTTGAAAAACTAAAATTCAATATAAATTGGACAACTGGTATGTTTCACAGCTAATGTAACCACAAAATGTCAATTGAAGAAGAATTATCTTTACTAATAAGACCTTTTTAACTGACAAAAATAAAGCATGGATAGAAAATTAAGGAAACAACTGAAACAAATTTTTATTTTCCTTTTACTTTTGTGAATCTGAGTTTGATTTTACAAATCAATATGATTTGTGACAGACTTAATAACTGACTTTTTGTGGAAGGTAGAAACTTTTTCAAAGAACTTGAAGTCACTTGTCTGAGAGTAAAGTACAAGAAACAAATTTGTCGTCTCGAAACCTCATCAACATCAGATTATTTGCTTCATTCAAATGTAAATTGCAGTTATATCATCTCCTTCAACCTACCTAAGAATGTGACAAGTATTAAGAATGCTCTGTCGTAAGATAACATATGTCATCAAATTAACTTTTATTTGTTCTCCCAACACCACAAATGTGCTTTTATCTTTCTGTGTTGGTTTTCTGCCTCGCTGTAATTATTGACTTTTTCATCACACTTTTTTAAATATGGATTTTTTTTTTTTTTACTAAACAGGGAACTTAATCTTACTCAGACTGCTATTTTTCCTTAAATATGAACCTTTATTTTACTAAATAGGTGACTTAGTCCCACTCAGATTATTATTTTCCTTTAAATATGAATTTATTTTACTAAATAGGGAGTTTGGTCTAACTCAGATTGATATTTTTCTTTAAATATGAATCTCTATTTTACTAGATAAGGAGTTTGATCTTACTCAAAACCTAAAGTTTCTTCGGGCCTCAAACTGACACTTATGTACTAAGTTATTATTATTATTATTATAATTTGGCAGCAGACCCTCTTTTAAACAGGTTTTATTGAATATTATTGCTGCTTCAGCTGCATTTATTTTGTAGAAGACTTTTTCTATTTTCCTTATTGCGGACTTCTCTTCATTGGAGGTGCGTGCTAACAGCTCGCCTATATTTGTCATTTCATGGGGAAAAGTCAAAATCTGGATTCTGCTTCTTTATATATTCTATACAGTTGGTTCTATACAATTGTTGCCGCGACGCGTTTCGACAGACTCTTCTGTCATTCTCCAGCGGGAGCTAGTAGGGGACTGGCAGATTGCATAGGTCCTTCTGAATTTATACACAGGCTTCAGCGGGGGTCATGGATGGCGAATTCTGATTGGTTGCAGTCAGCGAACTTCAAGCCAAATTTCTGCGGCGAAGCTCGATCCTGACAGATCTTCGCAACCTGGGAATGTCATTCATTCCAGCGTTCCCATTGGCCTGCCGTTGCGTGATGTCATGCCGGCTGACATCATCGGTAGTTTGGCTGCTATTGGGCTGCGGATGAATGATGTCATTATCTACTCTTTCTGTCGTAGTCGGGGATTGTCTCGAAGGGCGCCTCGCTCATCAGGGGCATCTCCATTCTCAGGGTTGTCGTTTTCAGGTATTCGTTGGATTTGGCGGGTGTTCTGCATTATTCTTCTTAAATTCGTGGGTAGGGCGATGCCTCCTGCGTCGTATTCATTGTTGGTTTTCTCTCGGCAATGAGGAGCGCCTCTAGCAGGCGCAGACGTCGAGGTCGGCGGCTCTCCCGATTATACTTATATTTGTATAATACTGTCGCGGGAGATGGAAATATTGTGAGTAGCACAGGCGTGGTTCATGATGGCACCCTCCTGGGCGTGGCAGGAGATCCTTTTAGACAGACGCATCGTGGTCATTTCAATATAAGCGCCGAGGGCATCCTCGGACAGGACATACAAATTGGTAGACCACGTTCTTCTGCCTGAGGTTCTCTTGCTGGCGGAGAGGGTTATTTTCCATCACCAGATCACGGGTGCGGCGGTTCTTATAATAAATTATAAGATTTATTCTCTTACTGTCTTCGGTCAGGGTGACGTTCCGAAGACGGTAAGGCCTAAATCTTATAATTATTATAAGAACTTCCACAGACGTTCCGAAGACAGTAAGAGAATAAATCTTATAATTTATTATAAGAACCGCCGCACCCGTGATCTGGTGATGAAAAATAACCCCTCTCCGCCAGCAAGAGAACCCTCAAGCAGAAAGAACGTGGTCTACCAATTTGTATGTCCTGTCCGAGGATGCCCCGGCGCTTATATTGGAAAATGACCACGATGCGTCTGTCTCAAAGGATCTCCTGCCACGCCCAGGAGGGTGCCATCATGAACCACGCCCGTGCTACTCACAATATTTCCATCTCCCGCGACAGTATTATACAAAATATAAGTATAATCGGGAGAGCCGCCGACCCCTCGACGTCTGCGCCTGCTAGGAGGCGCTCCTCATTGCCGAGAAAAAACCAACAATGAATACGACGCAGGAGGCATCGCTCCTACCCACGAAATTAAGAAGAATAATGCAGAACACCCGCCAAATCCAACGAATACCTGAAAAACGACAACCTGAGAATGGAGATGCCCTGATGAGCGAGGCGCCCTTCGAGACAATCCCCGACTACGACAGAAAGAGTAGATAATGACATCATTTGAATCCGCAGCCCAATAGCAGCCAAACTACCGATGATGTCAGCCGGCATGACATCACGCAACGGCAGGCCAATCGGGAACGCTGGAATGAATGACATTCCCAGGTTGCGAAGATCTGTCAGGATCGAGCTTCGCCGCAGAAATTTGGCTTGAAGTTCGCTGACTGCAACCAATCAGAATTCGCCATCCATGACCCCGCCCGCCCCCGCTGAAGCCCGTGTATAAATTCAGAAGGACCTATGCAATCTGCCAGTCCCCTACTAGCTCCTTGGAGAATGACAGAAGAGTCTGATGGAAAACGCGACGCGGCAACAATTGTATAGAACCAACTGTATAGAATATATAAAGAAGAAATCCAGATTTTGACTTTTCCCCGTGAAATGACAAATATAGGGAGGGTTAGCACGCACCTCCACTGAAGAGAAGTCCGCAATAAGGAAAATAGAAAAAGTCTTCTACAAAATAAATGCAGCTGAAGCAGCAATAATATTCAATAAAACCTATTATTATTATTATTATTATTATTATTATTATTATTATTATTATTATTCAGATGGAGAACCCTTGTCATATGCAACAAAACCAATAAGGTGTTCATTAGGGAGGAGTAAGAGGAGGTCAAGGAAGATACCGAAAGAAGAGATCTCACTTATTAAAAAAATTTTTTTAATAAATTAATAACTAGGTAAAAATGTAAGTAAATTATGAAAACTGAACTATATATTTTTAGCAAACGAACATAATGAAGATTCTAGGCATTTATAATTATTCTAACTGCGTGTTCACAATGCATACATACATGCATATATATATATATATATATATATATATATATATATATATATATATATATATATATATATATATATATATATATATATAAAGTAAAAAGGCCCGTAAACCCGTATATTTTGAGGACCTCCTTCTGTTGCCCAACTTTACAAAAAGCACTTTTGTTTGTCAAATGGAAAGTAAACATCCGCAAAAGCTGTAGAATTTCACGAGTAAGAATCCCAACGCTCGCTATTCCAAGAGAAATAAAATCTCTCTCTTTTAATCCAACCTGCTTTTGCCTTCCCAGATAAAGGCAGAGAATCACAAGGGAGTTTTCCCTGCAATTTGTATTTACCCTTATTTTTTATTGAGTGCACAAATCCTGTCCCTGAGACACCGGAAAATGTCCAGCATTAAAATCGAGAAGAATTCAGTTTTCGTCTCCTGTAGGTTCAGGGTAATACATATTTGCCTTTCCTCTGCTAATGAGTCAATGAATATTTTCTTCTCTTGTCGTATTCCAGCTCTCACTCTCACGCTCACTCTTCTATGCACGCGCCCGCGCACACACAAACACACACACGCACATACACAGAGTCCAAAGTTCACCGCCTACTTTCCATTTCCGTGCTCATGTAACTCAGGGGAATGAATACATCCGCGTAATCCAAACCCCTTGAGCCGAAATGGCTTTTGTCAGTCACCTTGAGTGGTGTATTATGTCCCGACCTTTGGGGCTTTGTGCTCGAAAGTTCTGAAGTGTCAGAGTGAATAGGCAGAAATTTGTTGATTCAGCTGTCAAGAATACCATTTAATTCATTGAGTGATTACCTGGATAAAATAAAAGTTTGAAGATTTTTGCTTTTAAATTATTTTTATCCAAACTCAGTAAATATTATACACATGTTTATAAGTGAATGTTTTGTGTCTTATGTGCTGTGATCTGGCAGCGTTCTTTGAAGCGAAAAGGGCCAGAAAAAGAAATTAAAAACCTATATTTCGGTTGACTTTACGTCAACCTGATCACTGGTAAATGCATGAGATCTTTGGATTGTTTTTCGTTGTTATAAAACAACTAAAATATATATATATATATATATATATATATATATATATATATATATATATATATATATATATATATATGATTATTATCACTTTTGTACGTGATTCATTTATCACATTACCACAGGTGAAAAATAAGAAACCGGTGTAGGTCCTGACCGGTTTCGACTTTATTTCCAAGCCATTGACGAAGGACTGATACAGTGTGAGAAGTCACAAATATATATACTTCGCCAGTACTGTTCTTGTAGTATATATATTTGTGACTTCTCACACTCTGTATCAGTCCTTCGTCAATGGCTTGGAAATAAAGTCGAAACCGGTCAGGACCTACACCATTCTTATTTTTCACCTGTAATAATGTGATATATATATATATATATATATATATATATATATATATATATATATATATATATATATATATATATATACTTTTGTTTGATCTATTACCCCAATACTACGTCGTCTCTCTCTCTCTCTCTCTCTCTCTCTCTCTCTCTCTCTCTCTCTCTCTCTTTCTGCTGAAGAAGGAGCTTCTCTCTCTCTGTCTCTATTCCGTATGAGTATATACATACATACATACATACACATACACACACAAATATATATATAATATATATATATATATATATATATATATATATATATATATATATATATATATATATATATATATATATATATATATATATATATATATATATATATATATATATATATATATTATATATATATATATATATTTATATATATATATATATATATATATATATATATTTTTATATATATATATATATATATATATATATATATATATATATATATATATATTTGTGTGTGTGTATGTATGTATATACTCACATAGAAAAGAGACAGAGAGAGAACCACCTTCTCCAGCAGAGAGTGAGAGAGAGCCAGGGAGGATCGAGAGACGACGTAAAATTGGGGTTATAGATCAAACGAATGGCCTGAAATTGAACCCTTTCTCTCGGGGGTTGGGGTTGAGAGAGAGAGAGAGAGAGAGATAGAGAGAGAACGCACGAAATATGACAACAATACCCCAGACACGACGGATGATAAGTCTCACGTATCATACAACATCAACACTGTAGCAGAAGGGAAACGAAGCAGAACGAATATTCCAAGAAGCAGTGAATCTTTTTTGCGTCGATCGGATGAAAATTGACAGCGGTACCCTGCCTAGTTTGAAAACTTCCGAACATCTGCATAAGATCAACCAGAAATTCAGTTTAATAATTGTATATGAACATAATAAGAACAATAGTAATAATCACGGCATAGAACAGCGGTGATTTTTGTAAGAAAACGAAATTTACGAAAGAATCAGCAACTCGCCCTATACTACGCCGATCGCAGAAGCGGAGAAGACGAAAACAAACTGTGTTGGCGGACGTATGAAAGTCGCTTATATCTACGTCAGTTCAGTGAACTTTCTATCGTGTACAGACTTAAATACACGAAATCTCAAAAATTTTGGTCGTGCTAAAAGGAAATTTAGCGAAAGTAGCGGTAGCAGAGCAGTGGGATGACGACGGCGACGAATGAGAGCGGACGACGGCGACGAAAGAGAGTGAAGAATTCGGAACGGCGATAAAGTTTAGAAGTCAACGCGTTGAAAACCGCCTCTCGAAAGGGAAGTGACGCCTTCAATCAACAGTTTGGAAGGGATTCCAAATTTTTCTTCGCCAAATCTGTAAGTACGACTGAAGTCGGCCGAGCTGTGCCGAATTATCGCTGGATGCTAACGATAAATTGCGCTCATGCAATCAGCGCGATCTTCAAGTGCAAGGACACGAAGCTAATTGAATAGTAAAACATTCATTCCTAGTATCGGGGAATTATCAAGAGAATTTTTTTTCTCTGTGAATAATTAAATTTTTTTTTGTGCGCGTGAAATTTTATATAATTATTTTCCTGCAGTGTGCAAATAATTTTTTAAACAAATAATTTAAGTAAATTATTTTGAATAATAATTGGAAGAATTTTTCCTTATTGCTGTAATGAAGGAAATAATTTTTTCTCATATTTAAGTAATTTTTTTACGAAATAGAAATTTTCGTTCACCTGGTGATAGAGACAATTTGTTTAAATAATTTATCATAATAAATTTTATTGTTAAACACTTGCGCAGCATTTTGCAGTGAACCCAAACAATTGTATACATAAGACTAATATCAGACTTTTCAGATTGTGAGAGAGTCCTATGAAGGAATGAGTTAGAAAAATTTGAATTTTTTTGTATAGCGATACAGTCAACTCAGCAACATGCAATTGAAGTAAGTACCTGATTCTCACTAATTTTTTTTCAATTTTTCATTCTTGGAATCATTGAATATTTTATGAATTAATATGAATAACACTTTGACGAAGTTATCGCCTGACTGCAATGACAAGAAGCGAAGACTAGACTCATATAACCTAAGACCTGTACCTGAACGACTTTCTAGACCAATTCGATCCTAGTAATACCAGACCCAGACGTTCTGCAGTCAAGGTCCCCCACTTACTGAGTGCGCCTAACCCTTCAGTTGTAACCATCACCCAATAACTTCCATTGTACCTAGAAATAACAACATGGCGCAAGCCGTAATAACCCAAGCCACTAGATTTTGTGGAACGGTAGACCCAAGCAATGTAGATAAAAGTAGATTAGAAGAATATGGTAAATCGAAGGATAGCAGACACAGAAGCAGAATTTCAGCTGGTATCACAGATGAGAGAAAGAAATAGATGAAGCACTTTGTATGTTAGTATGAACATGGTGATGCACATACAGCTTTGCATTCAGTACTTTTTAGAATATTACTCTGTTTGAACGAATTCAAGAAACAGTGTTTATAATTTTGTTCAGAAGCACAGAAAGATCCATGGTATAACATAGAACTTTCCATCATCAGAAATATGAGGGTAATCACTTAGTTTTAGCCACTAGAGTAGAAGAAGCTATAGATAGAGTGACACAGATAAGGAAAGCTGTAGGAATTGTTGTTGGAAGGAAGGATGAATTTGATGATGATGAAACAGATTTAGCTAGTATATCCAAGGTACTTAGATATATGTCCTTAGGACCAATCTACGATGCTTAGTATGAAGAGAGCAGCCTTAAAGAAGTACTGTGATAGGAAGCCAATGATGGAATTGTACAAACTTTGATGTACATAGAAAGAAAGTAAAACAGACCATCATAGTAGCAGATTTTACGGGAAACTGTAGCTATGGAAACCCAAGAAAATAATAGCAATCAGTCCATTAGAAACCAATCAGTGGGCTAGGTCTAGGTATCAAGGAAATAGGAAATTGTTTGATAGAATGGTGGGAATAAATAATAGGAGATTTAATCAATCAAATAGAAACAATCAAGGTAGGCCAAACAGAGGTAATAATGGGAATAACACTGGAACTAATGGAAATAACAGGAAATAACACAGACTCCTGGACAGAGTGGGAGCCAGTCAAGGCCAAAATTCAGGGAATAATAGGCCACAGTTCAATAGGCAGAGACAAAGTTGTGGAAATTGTGGTTATAAACAACCATACAACCCAGAATTGTAGAAGAAACAAATGGTGTCTGAATTGCACAAGACAGGACATTTGATCCAAAAACTGTTGGTACAACAAACAGGGAAATTCTCAGGGGTCCAAAATAACCAAAGTACTAGCTCAATAATCAAAATACCTCCCCAGTAACCCAAATCAAGGGGATTCTCAGTGACAATCACAGAGTGCAGCAGAAAGGTCCATCCTTACAGAAAGAAATAGACAGTGAATAAGGATGTGTCCTCAACAGACATTACTCCGAAGTAATGAAATAGTGTTTTCTGTAAAGAATTTAATAAATGTGAAGAGTTGTTTCATCATACATATGAATTAGAAGGTGTACTGAGTTCCATATTGTTGGATACAGGCAGTACTGTAAGTATCATAGATAAAGGCACTTTAATAAAACATATAGGTTGTGAGTTTCAAATGAGAGAATCCTATAGGACCATAAAGGACTGCTGGAAAGCAAATAAGGGCTATAGGCAATGTCAATTTAGAGATAGAAATTCTAAATAAGAAATATAGGGAAGAGTTTGTGTGTTGGAAGAGAAATATTTTCCAGCTACAAGCTCTATTTTTCCTTCCAGCCATGAAGATGTGGAATTACACTAGATTGTGAAATAATGAAGAGTAACTATCAAGGAAATTGATAGAGGAAATGTTTGCTCTTTAAAGAAGAGGAACAGTTTCAGATAAACTTGATCACTTTACCTGAGACAGCCTCATCTGAAGAAGCAGATGATCCAACAGATAGAAATAGAATTTACAACTCCGGGTAGGACAGTGAGTAAATCAATGATAGAAGAAATAGAAGAAGATAGACAACCACTTTAAAAGCCTAGAAGCCACTCAGGAGGAATTCTCAGATAGCAGGTATGAACCTGATAACCTGGCGTACGACAAGTAGATACCTCCGAAGAACTTAGTTCTTTTCCCAACCTGACGATCCTGACACGCTAATAGATTGTAGTCACTTAATAATAAGAGAAGATAATGGGAAGAGAAGTTATCTCGTCGAGGTGTTGCTGTTAGGCAACCTAAAATGACAGAGATAGGTTCTGTGGATACTACAAGATGAAAATTAGATGATACTGATGTCTGTTACACTGCCGATGGACAGAATGCAGAAGAGATCTGCTTAGTTAGTACTGCTGATGATAATCTTGTAAAACTCAAATTGTAATAGTTGTTATGTTTGCATTCAAGGGATATATATATATATATATATATATATATATATATATATATATATATATATATATATATATATATATATATATATGTATATATATATATATATATATATATATATATATATATATATATATTTGTGTGTGTGTTTATATGTATGTGTATGTATGGGTTGTATTGATTTATACTGCATGTAGAATAGACAGAAACAGAACCTCCTTCTTCAGCAGAGAGAGAGAGAGAGAGAGAGAGAGAGAGAGAGAGAGAGAGAGAGAGAGAGAGAGAGAGAGAGCCAGGGAGTGGCCTGAGTTAGTTATAAATTATTTGTTTAACCAGACTCTGAACTCTTTTAGGTTCTTCTCGGGCTGGGAAAGAATGGGGAAAGAGTACATAAAAATGAAGTAGTTAACTGTAACAAATAAATAATATAAAAAGGGGGAGGAGAATTAGAAAAACAATCGAGAAAAAAAGAGAAAAAAGTGGGAGATTATATTTTACTTATCAATTTAATTTGTTTAGGAAGAGAATGATAATATTAATTGGAAAAGTTATTACCTTCTGCCTGAAATTGAACCCTTTCTCTCGGAGAGAGAGAGAGAGAGAGAGAGAGAGAGAGAGATAGGAGAGAGAGGGAACGCAATGAAGTATGAGAGCACACCCCAGACTCTGACGGATGATAAGTCTCAATGTATCCTTGATTAGCTGAGACGCGCAAAGAATTGATGGCGTGTAAACAACACAAAGAGGCTTCAGGGAAAGATGCCGCTTCTTCTTCTCTTAAGAACTTCTTATGAAATATAGAACTGAAGGAATTATTCTACCCAAGACAATCTCACGCAATCACAATAACCATAAGACGAAGGGAAGGTGACCTCTGCTAGGAATATGCTAAAGGGATCACAGACTATTTAAAATCTTTCTCATCTTGTTCGAGGGCAAATAGTTGTTAAAAACCTTCTTCCATTGCTTTAAAAGAGCTCAGAGGTAACGAAGACGTTTGTTATTCAAGCCACATCAACACTAAGCAATGAAACGAAAAGAAAATAGAAGAAATAATCCATCAGTCAGACCAATAAAATTGTGTTTATGAAAGTAACCATCCAGTTTGAAAAACATTTTCATTTACGCCATATATATATATATATATATATATATATATATATATATATATATATATATATATATATATATATATATATATATACATACACATATGTATATATATATGTATATATATATATATATATATATATATACATACATATGTATATATATATATGTACATATACAGTATATATATATGTATATATATACACATTTATATATATACATATATATATACATATACATAGTTATTATATATATATATATATATATATATATATACATATATATGTGTAAAAGGTGTGTGTGTGTGTGTAACTGAGTACCTTCTAAATTATTGTAAATTCTCTCTCTCTCTCTCTCTCTCTCTCTCTCTCTCTCTCTCTCTCTCTCTCTCTCTGTGCTTCCTGGCTACAACAATTAATCTTGACAAACTGAGATTCATTGTACCTGTTAGAAGCCAATAATTCCTGCTCTGTAATAAACCACAGAGCCCAAAAAGGAGATTAATTTTGAACATCAGCATTCCATTGTTACAATGATTTCTAGATTATGACCAGCTATTCTTGTTATATAAGTGCATCATACGCATGCATAAAGGACATTATGAATTTGGAGGAAAGACCCACTGTCAGAAAGGCGCCTTTGCTGAAAAGGGAATCGCTTTCGAGAACTATCTGAACGTACCCAGTCACCAGGATCTGAAGGTTAACTTAGGAAGAGGAGCGTTCATTAGGTGAAATGATTAAACAGGAAACGGTTTCTTTTCAACAAAGTGCGTTTCATAGACTAAATGTTTTTAATTAGATAACGCTTTCTTTACCGTTCTTAATAAAGGGTTACTTTCACTAGAATGTATATGAAGTTAATGTTATAATAGGTTTATAATGAGTAATTCAGCTCGCCACAAATATTGAACTCCTTTGAATATTAGACTAACAGGCTTTTTAGGCTTATATTAAATACGGCATTATCTTCTTACCTCATCAAGCCCTTCTTAGACCACCACATCTGTCTGACTACTGTGTACATTGTTCACCAATTATGCCAGCATAAGCAAAATGGAAACTGAACCTAATGTCTTCTTTATCTGGTAAGATGAACATCCTAGCCGCAGAACTGCGTGTATAGCAGAGTATATATATATATATACATATATATATATATATATATATATATATATATATATATATATATATATATATATATATATATATATATGTAGAAAAGAGAGAGAGAAGAAAAGCAATTAATTCTATACGACTGAAATAGATACGTTCAGGATAATTCATACTGAACTGAGTAAACCATATTACCTTAACCTTATGTATTTTTCAAGAATCTGAAAGACTATACAGAATTAACTGTAATCTCCCACAGGATCCAAGTAAAACAGTCCATGTTCATTATCTTATAATATAGAACACTAAAATACAACAGTGAGCACAAAAGGTTTATTTAAAAGCAGAGTTAGAAAGTGCTGTAAAGGCTATTGTTATTATACCTCGCATTTCTTTATAAAAAATTTTCAGAAAATCCCAAAATGTTAGTAATGTCATTTCTATAAACAATGATTCTCTAAGCATCTGGCAGAGAAAAACAAATAGCAATAACAAACCAGACGGAGTGGATACAAGGACAATCTTCAACTAAGACAGTAAAAAAAAAAAAATTAAAAGAAACTCAATAAAAAAGATGACAAAAACGAGGAACATGTAAATTGTAATAACAGGGAAATTTCCCTGTAGATTTACTGTTTTAGCTGAGAGAGAGAGAGAGAGAGAGAGAGAGAGAGAGAGAGAGAGAGAGAGAGAGAGAGAGAGAGAACTTGCAGTCCACGCCCATCATATGCTTTGTATTCAAACGACCTAATTAAGAAGTCTTCCTTTGTAGTTTATATCTGAGATGGTCTCAATATCCACGTGG
>NC_089755.1:5214017-5269017 GCF_040412425.1 Macrobrachium rosenbergii
TATCTCATAAACAGTATCTCCGAACTCAAATTATCCTACAGAACTACAGCCAGATCGAGGACTAAACAAAGATATTAAATTAGTCACTACGTCTCAACAAAAAAACATCATTCTTCCTTCCGCTCTGCTTTCATTAGTTTGTCAATATGAAGCATGGTACTTTTCCAGCTTGTAACCAAGGAAGTGCGGAATCATTTTTGGAACTTATAAAATTTGCAAACTATAATTTATAGACATTGTCTTTTTATGAAACAATTATTCTATTAAGAATGTAAGCAAAGAAAGTGTGGCACCGATTTCTTGAAACTCATAAAGTATTCAAAATTTTATTTTACACAGGCTATCCGTATAGATATTCTGTTAAGGAAACTAAATTCTCTCTCCTGCATAGATTTTAAGTGATCATGAACCAGTGAGTCTTATTCAATATGTAAAGAAAGAAAGTTTTGAACCATTTTCAAGCCTTACAGAATATGCAAAACAATAATCTTACATAGAGCAAACACTTCCTCTCTGCATGGAGATTTGGATTATAAAACCAGTGGTGTTCTATAAATTATCTAACTGTTCTGTAGAGTATATATAACAAATAACTTGAAATTATATTTAAAATTCATAAAATATACAACCTATTTTACACAAAGCTGATATTTCCTATTCATGTACGTAAAACTCCTATAAAGTATATAGACATAACAGCTTTTGAAATATTATCAAGACTTACAAAACATAAACTATTCTCTTACAAAGCAAACACTTCCCTCCCGGCATGCACCATTTTTTGAGACTCGAAAAATAAGAATAAATAAAGAATTCTTAGTTTACACATTCCTCCCTTCCCCAGCGAGTGCGACCAGCTTCCATCACCTCCGGTGTCAGAGGCAGAATGAAAGAGCGAATTGAGTTCGAGATCGACAGAAGGGAATGTCTTTATTGACAATGGGGTCACTTCTACACAAAGGTACCGTCACTTTTCCCGGATCTGAATTCGCGTTAGGTTTTCCACTTCTTCCTTCTCTCTATAAAAAAGAGAAGAAAAAGAAAGGCCTTGTCTCTGCAAAAGGCAAAAACGTTTCAAATTCTGAACACAATCTTAACCACAGCTTATTTATTCTACCTGACGTTTGTTTCGTCAGTAGAATAGAATTTGGAACAAATAGTAGACTAGTGTTGGATTCCATGAGGTCACCAGCGCTGAATGACTGAGCAAAGGGTTTGCAAGGTGTAAAAGGAGGCAAACCTTCCAGTTGCACTATGAAACATTTCTAGCAGAAGGTTGAAGAAACTAAGATGAAGAAAGGAACACGAACGGGAGGTACAGTAGAAGAATGAAAGGTGCTGCAGCTTAGGGCCAAGGGACTCTGCCAAGAACCTTGGTAATGCCTACAGTGCAATTCATGAGGTACTGACGGCGCTAACTCCCTACAGGGGCTGTTTTCGTCAAGCAATTTTGTTTGTTTGTGTGGCAATTTTTTGTTTTGACTTATATGTTTACTTGTTCGTGTCTATGGTTATTGTTTCATATTGTTGTCATGAATGGTTAAGAAGAAAGCTATAGAAAATAAGTTTGAGTGAATACATAGAAATACAGGAAATTTCGAACTTCACCAAGGTCCTCCTCTTCAGCTGTGAAGATTGAAGTTCCTAGTATATATCTGTTCTCTTAAACTTGCCTACAGTGGATTTTTAATTTGGTCCATTGATGAAAAACACGAAAAATGTTTTTATTAATGTTTTGTCATGAATTTCTCAGAGCTTACCTGCTGACTAACCTAGTTGTAAAGCCTGCTTCTGTCAGCTTGACAGTCAATCTGCCAAAATACACTGTAATGTTTAGAGTTTCATCAGGACTTACATATATTCAGACAAAGGGACGGAAGATGTACATAAAATTGAGAGAGTAATTAAAGAAATACCTTCTCTATATGCCATATTATGAGAGAGAGAGAGAGAGAGAGAGAGAGGAGAGAGAGAGAGAGAGAGAATTTGAAGTAGCAGCATGACACACACACACACGCACGCACACACACACACAACACTCATAAGAGATCATCTCTCGGCACTCGAGATCTGTCTCTGTAAGACTTGAACCTGGATTATGACTGAGGTAATATAAACCAACATTCCAGGGCGTAAAACCATGAAGGTTTATCAATAACCTGAGACGAAGACCATTTTCAAATCAGATATGGTCAGTCTTGCAGCCAGAAAGCCAAACAACCACAAGCCCCAGTTGTGATGGACTAGATTCGTACGTTCTTAGAAATCTCTTGCATATCTGACAGGTCTGTTTTGGTTGCCTCTCCCGTAGTGTCAATAGCTTCTGCTTCCTTTGATTCCAAAATCTCCCTCAATGCAGTTCTTGTGTTGCTTCTCATTTCTTCAATTTTGTCTGTTTTTCCAGTTATTTGCTTTTTAATACATTTTTTTTCCTATTTAGTTTAATATTAATTAATTAATGATTTATTTTTTAATAAGTGAGACTTCTTCTTTCTGTATTTCCTACTTCCTCACTTCTTCTTAATGAATAACATATTCTTTGGAAGCTTGAATTTCAAGTCAATGGCCCTTTCGGTTTGTTCCATATGAATATGGGTCTATCTTCTGAATAATAATAATAATAATAATACACACACATAATTTACTGCTACTACATTTCAACCAGATTTAACTTATTTCTCTTTCTTCCTTTTCTATATTTTCTTCTTTCTTAATTCGACTTTCTATTTTATCCCAAAACTCTTTCATTCTGCCAACTATTTATCATTTCATTTTCGTCTGCGGGAACCTTTCTTCTTCTTGCGATTCTCTTATTGGATTCCTGCTCACATTTATCCTCGCTCCTCCACCATTCAGGCTCTGGGCCTTCCTAAGCACTTTTCCTCTTTTATCGTCATTCCATTCCTCTTCCGAGTTCGACATCTTGCTTTTTTATATATTTGATCTTTCTCATTTCCATTCCCCGCCTCTCGATATTTGAGAAACTTCACACTTATTCTCTCCTTTCCTTAAAATATCTGATTGTCTTTCCACCGTATTCATCTTTCGTTATTTCTTTAGTCTCTCTTCCCCGTACACACTCTCATGCCATCGTTTTCTCACTCTGTTCTGTTTCCCCTCTGGGATTCACATATTTTCTCTTCGTCTTCTTCTTCTTCTTTCTTTCTTCTTCTTTCTTCTTCTTCTTCTTCTTCTTCTTCTCGTACGAGTTGTTCATTCTTTCATCAGATCTAATTCAAGTTTGCTGATTGATAACATAAACATTGCTCGTTCCAACTACATGTCCTATCAGACCTATTAGAACTTTAATTACATTCCCTGTTTTGACAAAGATACAAATTTGCCTACTAATTACTTTTGTAATAAACAAATAAATAAATAGATGTCACTTATCCTGTGAAACCTATTAGAATATTAATTATTCTAATGGTGACGAGAATGTATTTTTGCTGTCCATTACCTTTGCAATAAATAAATGGATATTTAATTTGGTGTAAAACCGCCAAAACGCCAAAGTTAATTCCAGGAAGGCAGGAAAGAATATTAATTACATTTTCTGTCTTGCGAATGTTGTAGTTTTGCTTTCTAAATACTTTTATAATAAATTAATAGATACTTAAATTGGGGCAAAACCACAAAACGCCAAAGTAAATTCCAGGAAGGCAGGAAAGAAAGAAAGAAGAAGGTGGTAAAACGCAGACCACCAGACGCCCTCTGCAGCATCCTCAATAAAAGCAATAAGGAGGAACTTTGACGTCTGATGAGATGCTCTGAGCCGTCAATCAAAGCAATAACTTATTTATGAGTTTCTGATGACCGGAATCAAGTCGTTTGATGGCCAGGACATCTGAGCCAAGAAACGATGCATTTTTATCCCTTGATGGAGGGGTCTCTGGGAGGCTTTCCTCTTTTCATTTTGGGAGGATGAGGGCGCTAGACTTATGTCGGATAGAACTCCACTCAAAGTCTTCGAATTACCGATGACGTAATTTGGGTAATTCATTTTCCTTTGGTCAACTGAGTAACATTGAATTTTATATATTTATATAGTATAAATATATATATATATATATATATATATATATATATATATATATACATATATATATATATATATATATATATATATATATATATATATATATATGTGTGTGTGTGTGTGTGTATATGTAATGCTATGGATATATACAAATATAGTATAAGTACGAGAACGAAAAGGGGGTGATGCATGTTCCAGATTTATTTCCAGCCAGCGCGCAGCGTTTCAAAGCAGGGCTTCATCATCATCAGGACTAAAATACAAAAGTCATAGCAGTTAAAACCAACCATATGACTCAGCAGAAATGATCAGTGTTAAAAATATATAGATATTAAAAACAAAGAGAGAGAGTTAGAACTAACCCAATGCCTCAAAATATGTTAACCGAGTGACCACGAAGGCCACCAAAAGGAGGAACAAGCACCTAAAGCTATGAACAAAGGAGGCGCAGAAGGAGACTGACTGTCTACTGATGGAACCAGTTATTGGATCGTCAAGGACTCGAGGATAAGAGATGGTTTCATCAGTTTGTTGCTCTGCTATTTAAAAGATTTACTTACGCTGGTCAGGAAACACTGACCCTGCTGAATATGTCCCCTTTGTATTGGAAAACCTCCTCAAAGAAGTAATACAGTTTTTGTCTTGTATTGATGAATTTCATGATGGGAGAAGATCAGTACATTTACCTTTCTTTTGGTTACATCTCGGGTTACTTATAGACTTATCAATCACTGAGAGCGATGAAGTCTAGGCACAGGTGATCCTCCATTTGTTCTATAAAATGCTTTGAAATGTTGGCTGGAAATATTTATACTACGTATCCGACTTTCTAGAAGTCAACACTATCCCGATTACGTATGTATATACACGCACGCGCCCACACACACACACACATATATATATATATATATATATATATATATATATATATATATATATATATATATATGTATAACTGAATCACGAAATATGGAACGTGATGAATATATAGCAATAAGATATTCACGAGTGAAATGGAACATTGAGGCACAGGAGGCCTTCTCGACACCAGTCTGCTAAGAAGGACTAGTGTCGAAAGGCCCTACACTCCAGTGTTTCCAAGCCTTCTGTGGATTTTATTTATTTTATATATATATATATATATATATATATATATATATATATATATATATATATATATATATAAAATATAATGTACATATAATCTAAAAACTGCAATGTCTTAGGCGGGGCAATTTCATTAGTCTCTGTAACTCGAGTAACCAATCCCAGAAGCTCTCTTAAGTGATAAAATTGAAGGTCTCAGGAAAGAAATCCCTTTGACCTCCGTCTTCCTGGAAGGCCCAGGCCATTGTCTTTACTCTTACCTTAGTAGTGTCAGATTCTCTTAAAATTAGTTTCTCTCTCTCTCTCTCTCTCTCTCTCTCTCTCTCTCTCTCTCTCTCTCTCTCTCTCTTATACACACATACATATAGTATACATAAATTACGCCTATCTCTCCCTTTAGATATATATATATATATATATATATATATATATATATATATATATATATATATATATATATATATATATATGTACATACATACATACATACATACATACATACATACATACATACATACATATATATACACTTCTTAATCCAGTGGCAAAGAATTTGTCTTACAATCACACACATGCACAAAAATACTGCTCAGAAACTGCAAGATCATAAAAATATTTTGGGAGACACAGAAATGTATCGACGTGCTGTAGATTCTGAATAAGTCTCAGAAGAATGAAACTCGTTTCATCAGTTGTGTGATATAACTCGTTCCTTGTGCACCTGCCAGTCTGAATTCCCTTCATGTGTTCCCCCGAGGAACATTACTTCGTCTAAAATCATTTCTCTCAGTTATCTTGTTTTTATTCTTAGCAATTATGACACGAAAGTTGTCATAAAGGTTTATCCTTAGAATTCCTCTTTAATTATAAATAATAAGTAGATTACAAAGAGCCATAAGGATTTAGAACCACAGAGAAGCATCACCAAGTACAAAGCTAACCATTACTATTCCTCCATCTCACAATCAGAGGAATTCCTCATTTATCCGCCACTGCGGAGCAATGGCGATGCAGAGTAGAGCATGATGAGGAATCAGTTATTCATAAAACAGGCTAATTAGCAGGAAATTCTTGTAATGAAGCAATGGCTGTGAGGGATCTACCAGTTGACTAGATGCTGCTTCTGGGTCGTCTCAGCAAGTTGGGAGAATGATATATCTGATTACAAAGGAGCAGAATATAGTAGTATATATATATATATATATATATATATATATATATATATATATATATATATATATATATATATATATACATATATGTGTGTGTGTGTTTGTGAAGGTATGTATGTATGTATGTGTGCGCTGGTTATTTTTTGTTCACTGTGCAGCTTTTTACGAACAAAAATTTTGTTCCTTGTCAAATTAATGAAAAGACTGAACTAATTTCTGAATAATAATAATAATAATAATAATAATAATAATAATAATAATAATAATAATAACTGCGAAAATTGTCTTTTATATCGAAATACAGAATCCCACTGAAACTGGTACAAATGCATTTATCATTAACTGACAAATATCCAATCACCAGTGAGCGTTAATGGCTTCCCCAATGGCTTTCCTGAAAGTGGTTGAACATTTGAGCAACACTGAGGTCATATTTGGTCTCATGGAACAAGAACCACCTACTACAGGGATTTCTGCTAAGTAAGGATCACGGATGCAGTCAGTCACCTGTACAGAGGAAATTAAATATTTTTAGTATAACGTTGTGCAGTGGACTAGTTATGGGTAAGCTGTGCATTTATCTGTGTATATATAAATTTATCTATCTAATTATATATATATATATACATATATATATATATATATATATGTATAGATAGATAGATAGATAGATATACATGTATTTATACATATGTATATATATGCATTCATATATATATATATATATATATGTATATATATATATATATTATATATATATATATACATAGGTATATATATATATATATATATATATATACATGTATATATATACATATGTATATATATATGTATATATATATATATATATATATATATATATATATATATATATATATATATATTATATATATATACATTAAGCTACAATGTCCTTTAATATCCAATTGCCCACTCGAAATAATATATTTTCATATATGTTACCGAAGGGGAATTTTTTAGTTGATAATAAGTACGCCGTCCCGTGGGCTCGAACCAACGAAGGACAGAACTAGGACTACAGATCATTAACTCGCGCGGCCACAAGAGAGAGGATATCTATTCCCGCGTACAAATCACCCGTCGAACTCAGGTGTTTGTATTTGGAGACGATATTCCACCCTCCTGCCATGCTGATCGTGTAAATGCGTTTTGTCACGCAGTTACATTATGAAGCTTATCACATCACCGATCATATACAGCATTGTTACAAATCTTATCATTCGCTTCTACTCCGACACAGGCTTATATAAAGGCCGAAGGAATTTCTTAGCCGATAATGCGCGGCACAGTCCCGCGGGCCCGGAACCAACGAAGGACAGGCACTCAGGTTCGAGCCCACGGGACGGCGCACTTATTATCAACTAAAAATTCCTTCGGTAAATATATATGAAAATATATTACTCGGAGTGTAGAGCGAATTGGATATTAGAGATTTGTAGCTTAATGCTTGTATATGAATCACTGTGATGTGATAAAAATTCATATATATATATATATATATATATATATATATATATATATATATATATATATATATATATATATATATATATATATATATATATATATATATATATATATATGTTAGGTACCATCGTTTGCCAATTGTTCCCTTAGTGGGTTGTTGCCTCCTTTTGTTTTTTTGTTTTTCTTGCTGGCGAGTTGACGTGTGGTGTTTGGTATCAGACTTCGCCAGTCAGGTTCATAGCAGCAACGAGTCAGGTTCGTAGCAGCAACGAGTCAGGTTGAGGGCAGCAGCGAGCCAGTTGGGGTAGCAGCAGCAGCAGGTATCCATCCGTACCTGTGAGTCAGGTCCGGCAGCAGAGGAAGCGGAGAGTTTCTGGAGGACGAGATGGTTGCCGTGTCGGCTCTGGTCGCGGTCGTCGTACTGAGGAGGACGTCAGTACGTTCTTGAGACGAGATGGTTGCCGTGTCGGCTCTGTCGCGGCCGTCGTAGATGGAGGAGGACGTCAGCACTCGTGCTTGAGGACGAGATGGTTGTCGCCTGACTCTGTCGGAGTCGTCGCAGTGTTCCTGTCAAGCAGATTGGGGCTGTTTCGATGGCTCTATTGAGTTCGACTGCTAATACCGTTTCTTGTGCTGCTCTTTTTGTTATACCGCCTTGGTATTATATTATTTATACTGCTTGAGTGTTGTTCATGTTACTTGATTATTAATTATGTTGTAAGCTACGCTACCATATTATTTATGCTACCTGTTGTTTATTTGTAATGTTTGTTGAACTGCCCATGCCTATGTTTTTGGTCATTTTTTTCATGTCCATTTATGTATTGACTCTTAATTTTTTTGGTTTTGATTGTTGCTGTATTTCTTAGTAGTGTTCATTTAATTGTTTATTTTAAATTAAACTGAACCTGACTCACTGTAAATATTGTAAATAAATTAAGTTTAAGGTAACTTTTTGTTTTTGTTCGGCTCCTCCCTCCTTTGTTTGTCTCCTCTCGTCAGCCATTACAGCCCAATTGCTTGTTTTCTGTAAAGAACCTGTCGATCTCGAGAGGCGAGATAGTAATAATAATATATACATACATATATATATATATATATATATATATATATATATATATATATATATATATATATATATATACGTTATGCAAAGAATAAGTATGAGATTCACTGATCGTGGGATTATGAAAGGAGAGAGAGAGAAAGAGAGAGAGAGAGAGAGAGACGATGTTTATAATTTAAAGTGATGAGCCATGATATTACAAATTGAAGATCAAACTACAACAAACCTCCAAGATGGGAAAGGAAGGAGGAGCAGAGGATAGGTTATGAAGCGAAAAAGGTCAGCAAATTGACCTGATTTGTCCTTGCCAAAAGTGGGAGTTAAGATTGAACTGATTAAGAGTAAAGTGAGACGCCCCCAAGGAGTAAGGAGTTTGTTCACCATAGGTCCAGAGTTCACTGATCAATTTAGCGAGAGTTACTTGTAAATCAAATTGGGGTAGATTGTGTCACGCCTCTTCCTACATCAAGAAATTTGTTCAGTGGCTGGCCGTGAAATAGTAGTGTTAGAACAAAACTTCATGAAATGTGCCCGCACTTACCTCCAGTGGCGAAAATACAGACACTCTCAACCTATCTCTGTCAACCCCGCGCACATCATGAAATAACGCACACAAAGAAAACCGTGACCAAGATACAAATACAGACAACGAGTGCTCTCTGTCAGACGAACATTTGAGAATATAACCGAAGAACTAGAACATTCGTAGCACCTGAATTGGGAGTGTAGAATTAAGCCGCCAGATTCACGAGTCATTGAGCACCGAAAGGAAACCGATATAAAGAAGGCCTGGAAGATGTAAGGGGAGGAAAATCCTTGGTAGCCGGTAAATGCGGCCGAGGAAAGCAAGATGGAAAAAGGAGGCGAACGGGAGGTGAGTAAAATGAACGTTGCAGCTGGGCCGGGCTGGGGACGCAGCAAAGAACCTAAGTGTCGCCTGCCGCATCGGCCGCAGGTGTAATGTCGAGCACACCGCGTGAGCGGTCTGTAGTGAGGCGCACTTCAAAAGGAAACACTGCCGCTCTTCAGAATAGCTCCTAAAAATCGGTTATTTCACTTGTTTACCATGCTCCTAGAGAGTCGTGCCTATCCTTTAGCCCGAAGGTTTTATGACGCACGCCATCAGCCTGCAAGAGTGGTAGACCTTTCTGCTCATTTCATCACATCTTGTGTTATAGCATGAGCAGTCATTTGACGAATGGTCGCCATAAAGGAAGGTTTGCATATCAAGCTGAAATACTTCTGTGGTTTCACTCAATTTAGTTAATGATTCATGCATGTAATGTATAAACATTTCGATAATAAGTCAATGAAAATGTGTTCGTGTGTTGGAACTGATTGTTATTTGATACAATTTCTTTGTTATCAGCGATTTGAGAAACCCACACTTCGTGTATGTGTGAGTCCACGCAGAAGCTTTCTGTGATTGAAGACTTCCGATTTAGTTTGTTGTCGTGTAATTTGCAAGTGAAATTGTTTAGTTATTGAACTTTGTTTTGCAGGCCTCATATTTTTTGGCATAAAGTTTGTTATAGAGATTGTTCTGGAGTTTATTTGAGATCAATCTTGTCATCATCAGGCAGAAACCAAACAATAAATTTCATTTGTCATGAGTGAAAGTATTGGGCCAATTTGAATTTATGAAGGACAATATCATGTAACGCTTGGTCCGTTATTTAATGTGACTTTGCCACTGCAGAAATAGCTTTCTAATGTCGTTAGCCGCAGGCAGAAGGTGTCTGAACAGTTGCGTATTAAAAGTCTTCATGTTTAGAAGACCAAATTTTTCTAAAGTAGCTGTCATGTTCTGTTATCTCCAATATTGTGGGAATCATGTTTGTGGGGTCTATATTCATTGAGATACCCAAATAAGCTTTAGTACACTACCTATGACTACCATTTGACCCAGATCAATAGTTGTTATCTGCATCAAGTCAACAGCATGGTAGGCGTGCTGGTTGTTAGCCTGCTTGAGTTTATGGCATTTTATCAGTGGGAGCAAGCCACAGCGCTCCGCCACATACTGCATTTAGCAGCAGACCAATTGAACTTACAGTTCATAAGTAATATCTAGCCAGTGACAATACTGGCGCCAACCCAGAGTAACCTACCTTATTTCAATGCAGTCTATTCAACACGAATGATCATAGCCCGTCATCACTTCGTTGGATGAATGATCAGTCTGGCAGCCCTGTGCTTCCAGTTGCGCGCGGTTGTAGACACGCAGCGAGCGTTCACCGACGCAGTTGTTTAGCTCAATATAGCTCACCACAAATACGTCGAACTTCGTAAAATTATAGAACAACACATGCGCGATATCACCCATACCTAACATTAAAGCACCAAACATCATGAATACGACAGTTTTCATGAGCCATAAATAGTATAGTCAGAGTCAGGTAGGTATGGGCAACACAAACAAGGCCTGCAGCATTTCCAATTGATGAGAAGAACAGTCGTTGGTTGAGTTGCAGCGTTCACATTAATCCGAGCTCGTTTACATTTATTTTTCAGCCTTTCGGTCCGTGTGTATCGGCGGGTGTTATAGACATAGTAGTACCTCTAACCCCAGAGACATAGCCTCGGAGGAGTTGAAAGACTTCATTTACGACTGCAACTTGTAATGCCACGTAGCAGCAGCAGTAAGTTCTGTTATATCACGTTTAAATTATATATTTATTTTAATTTGTTAATACCCTGGGCCTTGTTAGAGGAGGTTGTTGAGTAAATGACTCATATAGAACATTTAACAATATTATCGACGCACATACTTAATAATAGATGAACAACAATAACGTTTGATGAATTGCAAGTTTGCTTTAAACTGGCTTACAGTAGTCAGCTTGAAATAAATAGCCTGTACAGACTATTTATTTAAAGTAAATAGGCTGCCGATCTCATATGTCGGCTGTGCCATTTAGTCATCATCGTGCCGACGACGAGTTCTGCGGTAAGGTTCTTACTTAAATAATATCGTTTTTGGACTTTTGAGGATCCTGGTTTAATGCGTGCTTCTTGAACGCAAAGCGACTTCAGTTTCATTTATTCGTACGATTTATATATCCTGGCATCACCCATAGCGTTCGGTAAACAAAAACAAAGACGGTATTCGGTAACAATTTCTTCATTTGAGCGTGAGCCTGCAACATCGTATAAGGAGACTTTCGATCACAGCATAAAACTCCGATATCGCAATAGTGTACCCAATAATATGAATTTACATGAGCTGTGAATAACAGCATCACTTCAGTTAAACCGCACATAAAAATACCGAGGTTGATTTTTTGACTTTTCAATATTTGGTCGCAGTTAAATTTAAAGGTCGAATTCGAGTTTGTTAGTGCTTGACAGAACAGTCAACCAGCTTGGAGTCGCTGGGATTGGAACTGTTTGTCGCCGATTGCCGGTCTGTAGTTTGTTATCATTTCGCCAAGTGTATGGCACGGTCTTTAGTACGGCATTGTGCTGTAGTACGGCACAGATACCGTTGGTTGCTCTTCAGAAACGGCATTTCGTTAGTTTTTTCGGTGACGACGTTTAAAAGATACGGCACGGTGGTTTGTTTTTATAATAGGCCTTTCAGTAGCAGGCTTATTTTTTCATGTTCGGCACATTGCATATTGCGCCGTATTTGTTATCAAAGGCATGCCGATTCGTACGGTGTTTGGCTTTCGCACGTGATATGCCGATTAGGTACGGCATGGTATTTTCTGTTACGTACGGCATAGGCGGTACGCAGTATTTCTGTTAAGCTTACTTAAGCACGAGAATCACACGTACCGTACTTTTCGTTTCTAATGTTAACTGAAGTTTTTATCACTGTCCTTGTTCATTTGAGCACATTATTTCAAGCTGCAAATGGTCATCTGTTAAGACAACTGTAACTTACATACTGTCTAAACTTTTGCCTTCTTTGTCGACAGTTATTTCGGAACTCGTATTTATGTTGACAAGTACACATGTTACGGAATATCATTAAGAATTAGTAAACATGTTCCCCATTAACATATACTGGGTACATATATATATGTGCAGTGTGTGCATGCATGCATACATATACATATACATACATATATATGTTATATATATATATGCATGCATGTGCATATATATACATATATAATATTACATATATAGTTTCACCATTTCCTTTCAGTTATAATAAATCACAGTAAGCTGGGGCTGTTAACTCACCAGCTCTAACTGACGTTAAATGTCTATTCTTGCCAACTTAGTTATTGTTAATACTCAGTGGTCTGGTAAAACTAAGGTTATTTCATCTTATATATATACATATATATATATATATATATATATATATACATATATATATATATATATAGTAGAGAGTATAGAGAGAGAGAAGTATAGAGAGAGAGAGAGAGAGAGAAGTAGAGAGAGAACTAATGTCTAATATCCAATTTTCATATCCGGGGGAATTCAGCATCAAGGAATTGTCACCAGTGGAATTCGAACTTCTGCATGGATTAAACTGATACACAAGTGACTTTGGTCTCATCTTCAGCAGTTGTTTAGAGTCATTTCATCGTCAGCCACCAGACAGCCCGTAAATCCCACTCGGTGACAGTTATAACATCATAATTTTCTAATATATTTGTTTTTTGTATTTTAGGACAACATGACAACATCAGTGTGGATCTTTGCCGATGCTGATAGAAGAGCGAAATAGTATGATGCATTCTTTCAGTTAGAATAGCTTGATTACACTGTTTTGTCGCATTCAGTAATTATCGTTTTATTACGAGCTTTGAGTTAAAATGAAAACCTACTCCTGCCGTTATACAATGGATATGAATAATAAAAAAGGTAGGCTTTTCATTTTGAAAACCGAGAAACTTCGTAACAAAAAAAACAGTAATTGCTGAATACGACTTAAAATTATGAATGTAATCAAATATTCTAACTGGATGAATGCATCATACACTTCATCCCAATCTCATGTATCAACATCAACCCAGAATCCACACTGATGTTTGTCATGTTGTCTAAAAATATAAAAAAATAAATATATTAGAAATTATGAGTGTTACATAACTGTCACCAGTGGGATTCGAACGCTGTCTAGTTGAGAAACGACGATGTGAAGTGACTCTAAACAACTGCCCCAGTGGTTAAAGTCACTGTGTTTCTAATCCATGCAGAGGTTCGAATTCCACTGGTGACGAAGCACTTACCAATTATAATTCCCCTTGGGTGTAAGGTATTCCCCGAGATATAGAGAATTGGATATTAGACGATAGTTCTCTCTCTCTCTCTCTCTCTCTCTCTCTCTCTCTCTCTCTCTCTCTCTCTCTCTATATATATATATATATATATATATATATATATATATATATATATATATATATATATAGTTAAGTATACCTTAGTTTTACCAGACCACTGAGCTGATTAACAGCTCTCTAGGGCTGGCCCGAAGGATTAGACTTATTTAACGTGGTTAAGAACCAATTGGTTAACAACGGGACCTACAGCCATCAGAATCCGAACCATTATAGCGAGAAATGAATTTCTATCACCAGAAATATATATATATGTATATATATATATATATACATACATACATATATATATATATATATGTTATATATATATATATATATATATATACATACATACACACATATTATATATATATATACAGTATATATTAATGGGGAACATGAACACTAATTCTTAATGATATATTCCAGTAACATGGTAACTGTAACTATCAACGCTTGTATAAATACGAAGTTCCAAGAATAACTGTCGACAAAGGAAGGCAAGTTTTAGACAGTATCGTAAATGACAGTTATCTTAACAAAACAAACCATTGCAACAGAAATAACAATGCTCAAATAAGACAAAGGACAATTATTGAATAAAAACTTCCCGGTTAGCAACTAGAAACAATGGTTAAAAGTACGGTACGATTTGATTCTCCTTTCCCGTGCCGTAAACTAACAGAAATACCGTACCGTACCTGAAAATCAGCATACCGTACAGTAGCAGAAATACCGTACCGTACCTGAAAATCAGCATACCGTACAGTAGCAGAAATACCGTACCGTATCTGAAAATGTACCGAACACCAGAAAAAATACCATACCGTTTCTGAAAAATTTCGTACCGTAAACCAGCAGAAATACCGTACCGTATCTTTAAAACGTCGTACCGAAAACTAGCAGAAATCCCATTCCTATACCGTTTCTGAAGAAAATTGTACCGAATATAGCAGGTATACCGTACCGTACCCTAGCAGAAATACCGTACCTAAAAGATTCCGTACCGTACACTAACAAATATCGTACCGTGCCGTACTTCCTAGACCAGCAATCAGCAAACAAGCAGTTCCAATCCAACGACTCAAACAGTTGGTATCTGCGGCTGTTCTGTCAAAGCTTCTTCGCTCAGATTCGACCTTTGGAACGAAGCCATTTAAATATTAAAGTCAAATCAACATACCTCCAGTGTTTTTATGTGCATGGGACAGCAGAGTATTCTTTAGATGTCTGTTATTCACAATGTATAGTAAATTCCTTATTATTTAAGGTTACACTATTACTTGATATCGGAGTTTTTATGCTGTGATCGAAAGTCTCCTTAATACGATCAGTACGAAACTCACGCTCAAGTCTGTCGAGAATTTGCCGTTACCGAGATATTTACCGTCTTTTGTTTTGTTTTACCGAACACGACGCTTATGGGAGTGGTGCTAGGATTATATAAATCATTACAAATAAATAAACTAAAGTCAGCAACGTTCAAAGCACACATTAAACCAGGATAATTGAATTTTCAAGTCCAAAAAGTGATAATGGTTTAAAGTAGAATTTTACCGTAAATTCATCATCCAACGATATCTGTTGTTCATTAGCTGTGACTATGTAAGTCAACATACATCTATATTTACTTTAAATAAATAGTCCTGTACGAACCCTTTTATTTCAAACTTATTACTGTAATAGTTTAAAGCAAACTTTTACCGAAGATTCATCAAACGTTATTTGTTGTTCATCCTATATTATTAAGTATATGCGTCGATAGCTATTTAATTTAAACATTCCTATATGAACCATTTTACTTTCAACTTAGCCTCCTCCCTAGCTGTACTTAAATTTAGAATTGTGCAAAATTTAAAAATAAATATATAATTTGAAGACGTGATATAACAGAACTTACTTTCTGCTGCTACGTGGCAACGTCTCCCCTTGCCTGACGCCACCGGGGTTTTGGTTCGTAAATGAATTCTTTTTTAACGCTCCTCCGAAGAACACTGTAAATATCTAAGGGTTAAGAACTTCTATAATCATATATAAGCACCCACCGGAATACACACGGACCGAGGAATGAAATTTAAATAAATGCTTTAAACGAGCTCGGATTAAGTAAGCGAACACTTCACAACTCCAACCAACTGACTATGACTAGCTTCTCATGGTTTGGCTGCCTGGAACCTGAACAGTGTTGCCATACCTACCTGACTCTCCTGACACTTGTATGGCTCATGGAAAACTATCGTATTTACCATGATATTTTGGTGCTTAGTATTTAAATTATGGGTGATATTATCGCGCAATGTGTTGTTCTATAATTTTTACTGAAGTTTCGGTAATATTTGTGGTGAATACAATATATTAGGCTAAACAACTGCGTCCAGTGGTGCTTGCTATCACCCTGTATTGAATCAGTCTACAACCACCCTTTAACTGGAAGCTACAGAACATAAGACTGATCATTCATCCAACAAGTGATGTTGGGTTAGCAGAACTATTCATTCAGTGGTGAATGAACACATTAGGAATAGGTAGGGTTACTTCCAGTTAGCCAAGTAATCACTAGCCCAGATGTTACTTATGAACTGTAAAGTTTGAGGTACTTAGTACTCATACTAAATCTGTAGTATTGACAGGTACTGTAGTGGCTTACTCCCACTGGTACAATCACCATAAGCTCTAAGTTTAGCTAACAACTCAAAGGTCAACAGCTTGTTGACTTGATGCAAGATATAGCTACTACTATTAGGTCTAGGTTCAAATGAAAATCTCAAACAAGCCAGTCATAGGTAGGTATTACTAAAGCTTATTGCTAAGGTACTGAAATCTCAATGAATATAAGATTTACAAACATGATTCCCACAGCTACCAAGGTCTTGGAGATAGACATGATCATCTTTTCGAAAAACCTAGTCTTACAAACATGGAAGACTTATCTGTAGCTGTTCCAGACGCCTTCTGCTGCCTGCCGGGAAACGACGACATTAGAAATGACTCGTGGCAAATA
Source organism: Macrobrachium rosenbergii (assembly GCF_040412425.1). Taxonomy (NCBI): domain Eukaryota; kingdom Metazoa; phylum Arthropoda; class Malacostraca; order Decapoda; family Palaemonidae; genus Macrobrachium; species Macrobrachium rosenbergii. Next base: position 5,231,176 of record NC_089755.1, read on the forward strand.
AGTCACAGTTAAATAACGAGATAAGCGTTACAAAATGATATTGTCCCTTCATAAATTCAAATTAGCTTTACAAATTTAATACTTTCACTCATGACAAATGGAACATTACAATTTTTTGGTTTCATACTGATGATGACAAAGTTACAACTTCAATGTAAACTCAAGTACAGAAGGGCAATCTCATACTAAACTTTATGCCAAAATACAAATTTTTTCACAAACTAAAGTTCCAATGTTTCTGCAAACTTAAATTTCACTTTAGGTTATAATGAACAACAAAACAAATCAAGTCTTCAATCACAGAAACTCTGCATGGATTCACACATACACAGAAATTGTGTGGGGTTTCTCAAATCACCACAATATTAAAAAAAAAAGTACAGTATCAGTAACTGAAAATCAGTTCCAAACTTTGAACTTTAATTTTCATTGACTTGTTATCAAAGGTATTTATACAGTACATGCATGAGGATCATTAACCTAAATTAGGTGAAACCACAAGAGATATTTCCAGAAACTTGATGCCACCGACACTTTTCCTTTATAAAGCGACTTCAATTTCATCAAATGACTCTTTCATATACTAACTGCCTAAGATAATGATAAATAGGGTAAATGAATATGAAAGGGTCTACTAATTTTTGCGAACCGGTAGAGAATCTGGCCGCAAAATTCATCGAACCAAAAGTTTTCCCGTCAGCGCTCCGTCACTCTAGGAGCATAGTAAAATAAGTGAAATAACCAGTTTTAGGGCTATTCTAGAGAGCAGCGAGTGTTTCCTTTAAGGAAAATTACGCCTCACTACCAAGGTCTGCTTCTCTCCACAATGGGGGTAATGTCACACAAGCACTTCACGGCACGCTTAGGCACTTGCTGTCTCTTATTGCGTCCCATCGGCCCCCAGCTGCAACCCATTTCATTCCTTTTACTGCACCTCCGTTCATCTCCTTTTTCCATCTTACTTTCCACCCTCTGCTTCTCCTAACAGTTGTTTCACACCACAACTGCAAAAGGTTTTCCTCCCCTTACATCTTCCAAACCTTCTTTACTCTCAGTTTCCCTTTCAGTGCTCAATGACCTCGTAGGTCCCAGCGCTTGGCTTTTGGCCTTAATTCTACACTCCAATTCCAAGGTCTGCTTCTGAGATGTTCCCTAAGTTCTTCCGTTGCATATTTTCGAAAATACCATATGTTTCGTCCTGACCAGGGGCGCCATTCAGTCTATAGGTGCCTGTATTTGTTATGCGGTGCAGTTTTTCTTTGTATTGCGTTGCACCACATATGAATGACTCTGTTTGTCTGTTGACTTCTACTTGATAACAACGCAGGGACTCAAAAGTTAGTTGAAATTGTCTATTAATATTTTTCACTTTCCCGGAGGTAAGAATTCACCGGCACGTGTTTTTCATAAGTTTTGTATTCTCTAACACTAATATTTCACACGGCCAGCCACGGACTTAGAAATTTTTGATGTTAAGAGAGAGAGCCGAAAGGACACAATCCTACCCACTTGGTTTGGCAAGTAACTCTCGCCAAAAATTGACTGTGAATGAACTCTGACCTATGGTGAACAAAACTCCGCCTCCTGAGGACGCCTACTTTACTCTTAATGGTTCAATCTTTAACTCCCACTTTGCAAGGACAAATCAGGTCAATTTTACATGACCTTTCGCTTCATAACCTATCCTCTAACTCCTCCTTCCTTTCCCCACATCTGGAGGTTTGTTATGGTTAGTCTTCAATTTTACTTGCATCATGGCTCATCACTTTAAATTATAAACACTGTCTCTCTCTCTCTCTCTCTCTTTCTCTTTCATAATCCCTGGATCAGTGAATCTCATACTTATTCATCATACATTATATATATATATATATATATATATATATATATATATATATATATATATATATATATATGTATGTATATATTATTATTACTTATCTCGTCTCTCGAGATCGACAGGTTCTTTACAGAAAACAAGCAATTGGGCTGTAATGGCTGACGAGAGGGAGACAAAACAAAGGATGGAGGAGCTGAACAAAACAAAAAGTTACCTTAAACTTAATTTATTTACACTATTTACAGAGAGTCAGGTTCAGTTTAATTTAAAATAAACAATGAAATGAACATTACTAAGAAATACAGCAACAATCAAAACTAAAAAAATTAAGAGTCAATACATAAATGGACATGAAAAAAAATGACCAAAAACATAGGCATGGGCAGTTCAACAAACATTACAAATAAAACAACAGGTAGCATAATAATATGGCAGCGTAGCTTACAACATAATTACAATCGGGCAACATGAACAACACTCAAGCAGTATAAATAATATAATACCAAGGCGGTATAACAAAAAGAGCAGCATAAATAACAAATAATAAATACAAAATGAAGCAGCACAAGGAAACGGTATTAGCAGACGAACTCAATAGAGCCATCGAAACAGCCCCAAGCTGCTTGGCAGGAACACTGCACGACGACTCCGACAGAGTCGAAACGACAACCATCTCGTCCTCTCGCACAGTGCTGACGCCCTCCATCTACGTGACGACTATTGTTTTCGACGCAACCATCTCGTCTCCCAAGAAACGTACTGACGTCCTCCTCCAATTACGACGACCATGACAGAGCCGACACGGCAACCATCCTTGTCCTCCAGAAACTCTCCGCTGCTCTGCCGCCAGGACCTGACTCTATGTACGGATGGATACCCGCTGCCGTTGCTACCCAACTCCGGCCTGCTGCTGCCCTCAACCTGACTCGTTGCTGCTACGAACCTGACTTCCGTTGTTGCTATGGAACCTGACTGGCGTCTGGATACCAAACACTACACGTCAACTCGCCAGCAAGAAAACAAAACAAAAGGAGGCAACAACCTACTAAGGGAACAATTGGCAAACGATGGTTTCAATATATATATATATATATATATATATATATATATATATATATATATATATATATATATATGTTATATAAGTATATATATATATATATATATATGAGAAAGGAAAGCTTTATCATATCACAGCAGATTGATATGTTAAAGATATAATATTCACTCAGTTTAATTGAAATAATATATTTCATATATAAGTCGATGTAATTTTGTAGCTGATACGCTGGTCCGTGGGCTCGAACTCGAGTACCCGTCCTTCAAGCTGGTCTGGAGCTCACGGACGCAGTGTACTTATTATCAACTAAAAAATTCCTCGGTAAAACATTACATATGAAAACATATTATTTCCGAGGTAGAGCGAATTGGATATTAAAGGACGTTTGTAGCTTAATGTTTGTATATGAATCACGGTGATGTGATAAAAACTTCATAATATGGCTGCGTGCGAGAAACGCATTACACGGTCAACATGGCAGAGGTGGGTGGATATCGTCTCCAAATACAAAACACCTGAGTTCGACGGGTGATTTGTACATGGGAGCCGATATCCACTTATACCTCTCTTGTGGCCGCGCGGGTTAATGCGTCCCTGTAGTCCTGAGTTCCTGTCCTTCGTTGGTTCGAGCCCACGGGACGGCGTACTTATTATCAACTAAAAAATTCCCCTTCGGTAACATATATGAAAATATATTATTTCCGAGGTAGAGCGAATTGGATATTAAAGGACGTTTGTAGTTTAATGCTTATATATATAATATATATATATATATATATATATATATATATATATATATAATATATATGATATATATATACATATGTATATATATACATATGTATATATATATATATATATATATATACTATGTATATATATATATATAATATATATATATATATAGTTATTATATATATATATATATATATGAATGCATATATATATACATATGTATAAATATTATTGTATATTCATTCATCTATCTATCTATACACACATATATATATATATATATATATATATATATATGTATATATATATAATTAGATAGATAAATTTATATATACACAGATAAATACGCACAGCTTATCTTGGCTAACTAGTCCACTGCACAACGTTATGTACTAAAAATATTTAATTCTCCAGTATGGGACTGACTGCATCCGTGATCCTACTTAGCAGAAATCCCTCAGTAGGTGGTTCTGTTCATTGAGACCAAATATGACCTCAGTGTTGCTCAAGTGTTCAACCACTTTCAGGAAAGCCATTGGGGAAGCCATTAACGCTCACTGGTGATTGGATATTTGTCAGTTAATGATAAATGCATTTGTACCAGTTTCAGTGGGATTCTGTATTTCGACATAAAAGACACTTGCAGTTATTATTATTATTATTATTATTATTATTATTATTATTATTATTATTATTATTCAGAAATTAGTTGGGTCTTTCATTAATTTGACAAGGAACAAAATTTTTGTTCAAAGCTGCACAATGAACAAAATAACTAGCGCATACATACATTATTGCTCTTCTTCACAAACACACAATATTATATATAGAGAGTATATATATATATATATATATATATATGTTATATATATATATATATATATATATATATATATATATATATATATAATATACATACATACATAATCAGATATATCATTCTCCCAACTTGCTGAGACGACCCGAAGCAGCATCTGGTCAACGCTGGTAGATCCCTCACAGCCATTGCTTCATTACAAGAATTTCCTGCTAATTAAGCCCTGTTATGAATAGCTGATTCCTCATAATGCTCTGCTCTGCATCGCCATTGCTCCGCAGTGAGGATAAATGAGGAATTCCTCACAGTCGTGAGGATGGAGGAATAGTAATGGTTCGCTTTGTACTTGGTGATGCTTCTCTGTGGTTCTAAATTCTTGTGGCTCTTTGTAATCTACTTATTATTTATAATTAAAGAGGAATTTAAGGATAAACTCATGACAACTTTCGTGTCATAATTACAAGAATAAAAATGATAACTGAGAGAAATGATTTAGATTACATCGTTCCTGGGGAACACATAACTAGACTGGCAGGTGCACAAGGAACGAGTTATATCACGCCAACTGATGGTGAAACGAGTTTCATTCATTTACGAGATTCTTATTCAGAATCTGCAACGTCAAATACATTTCTGTGTCTCCCAAAATATTTTATGATCTTGCAGTTTCTGGAGCAGTATTTTTTGTGCATGTGTGTGATTGTAAAGACAAATTCCTTTGCCACTGGATTAAAAGTGTATATATATGTATGTATGTCCATATGCTAAGGCATGTATGTATATGTGGTAAGGCATGTATGTACATATATATATATATATATATATATATATATATATATATATATATATATATATATATATATATATATATATATGAGAGATATAAGTAATCTATGTATACCTATATGTATGTGTGTATAAGAGAGAGAGAGAGAGAGAGAGAGAGAGAGAGAGAGAGAGAGAGAGAGAGAGAGAGAGAGAGAGAGAGAGAGAGAGGCTTAATTTTAAGAGAATGTGACGACCTACTAAAATCCAGAGTAAAAGACAGCAATGACTGGGCCTTCGGAGAAGACGGGAGGCTCGAAGGGATTTCTTTCCGAGACCTCAATTTTATCCGCTTAAGAGCTTCTGGGATTGGTTAATTGAGTTACGAGGCTAATGAAATTGCCCCCGCCTAAGACGTACGGTTTTTTAGGGATTATAAGTGTACAGTATATTTATATATATATATATATATATATATATATATATATATATATATATATATATATATAAATAAAGATAAATTCATTTATGAAATGGAATATTGAGGAAGTGGTGAGTCTTTCGACACTAGTCCTTTACTTAGCAGACTAGTGTCGAAAGGCCTCGCAGCACTCCAGTGTTTCCGTTTCCTTCGTGGATTTTATCTTTATTTATATATTCATCACGTTCCATATTTTCGTGATTCAGTTATACATATATATATATATATATATATATATATATATATATATATATATATATATAGAGGGTGTGTGTGTGCGTGTAGGCGCGTGCGTGTATACACATACGTATCGATAGTGTTGACTTAGAAAGTCAATGATACGTAGTATAAATATTTGAGCTAACATTTAGAAAGTACGATAGCAACAAAATGAGACTGTTCAAACAGATCATCGCTTCAGACGATAAGTTCATACAATCTGATGTAATCAAAAAGATACAAACAAAGTAATTTTCCACGTAAATGCATAACAGCCAAATACGTGAGAGAGTTTTCCAACACATATATTCAATAAGAAATATGTTTCTGATCATAAGTAAAGATCCCAAAACAGATGACAAACTGATGAAACTAACCCCATCCTGATCTTGATAGATCCAACATCCAAGTTCCACCAGTAGTCAACAAGCTCCTCTGCGCCTTTGTTCCAGCCAAAGCTCAAATTCTTCCTTGCATCTGCATCACCAGCAACATGACACGCTTAGTGCACTGGCTAGTTCAACTTCTTCTCTGTTTTGAACATCTTATATTTAACACTGACTATTTCGCTATTATATGGTTAATGTGAACCACAAAGCGTTGAATTTCTTTGTATTTCCTGAACCGACGATGATATTCTGTTTTTGAGTTTCGCCAAAAGCATTTAAAACAAACCAATATACTACATTCCCTTCGTTCTCGTACTTATACTATATTTATTATATATCCATATACACATATATACACACACACACACACACACACATATATATATATATAGTATATATATATATATATATATATATATATATATGTATATATATATATATATATATATATATATATATATATATATATATATATATATTTATACTTATATAAATATATAAAATCTTAAATGTTACTCAGCTGACCAAAGAAGGAATTACCCAAATTATGTCATCGGTAATCTGAAGATTTTGTGGGTTCTGTCCATTTGAGAAGGGGCATAAGTCTAGCGGCCTCATCTTCCCAAAAGGAAAAGAGAAAAACCTCCCATAGGCGTCTCCATCAAAGGATAAAAATGCTTCGTTTCTTGACTCAGACGTCCTTGGCATCATAGGACTTGATTCCACTCCTGAGTGTGGAATGGGGCATCAGAAACTCATAAATAAGTTATTGCTTTGATTGACGGCTCAGAGCATCTCCCATCAGACGTCAAAGTTCCTCCTTATTGCTTTTATTGAGGATGCTGCAGAGGGCGTCAGTGGTCTGGGTGCTTACCACCTCTCTTCTTCTTCCTGCCTTCCTGAATTTACTTGGCGTTTTGTGGTTTTGCCCCAATTTAAGTATTCATTAATTTATTATAAAAGTATTTAGAAAGCAAAACTACAACATTCGCAAGACAGAAAATGTAATTAATATTCTTTCCTGCCTTCCTGGAATTAACTTCATGTTTTGGCGGTTTTACATCAAATTAAATATCCATTTATTTATTGCAAAGGTAATGGACAGCAAATATATTCTCAGTCACCATTAGAATAATTAATATTCTAATAGGTTTCACAGGATAAGTGACATCTATTTATTTATTTGCTTATTACAAAAGTAATTAGTAGGCAAATTTATCTTTGCCAAAAACAGGAAATGTAATTTCAAAGTTCTAATAGGTCTGATAGGACATGTAGTTGGAACGAGCAATGTTTATGTTATCAATCAGCAAACTTGAATTAGATCTGATGAAAGAATGAACAACTCGTACGAGAAGAAGAAGAAGAAGAAGAAGAAGAAGAAGAAGAAGAAGAAGAAGAAGAAGAAGAAGAAGAAGAAAATAATAATGAATCTGAGAAACAGAACAAGTGAGAAAAGCGATGGCATAAGTGTGCAGGGGAAGAGAGACTAAAGAAATAAACGAAAGATGAATACAGTGGAAAGACGATCAGATATTTAAGGAAAGGGGAGAGAGAGAATAAGTGTGAAGTTTCTCAAATATCGAGAGGCGGGGGAATGAAAATATGAGAAGGATCACTATATAAAAAAGCAAGATATCCGAACTCGGAAGAAATGGATATGATGATGAAAAAGAGGGAAAAGTGTAGGAATGGCGAAATGAATGAGTGGAGGAGCGAGGATAACTGTGAGAGCAGGAATCCAATAAGAGAATCGTAAGAAGAAGAAAGGTTCCCGCAGACGAAAATGAAATGATAAATGGTTGGCAGAATATGAAAGAGTTTTGGGATAAAATAGAAAGTCGAATTAAGAAAGAAAGAAAATATGAAAAAGGAAGAAAGAGAATAAAGTTAAATCTGGTTGGAGAAATTAACAGTGGCAGTAAATTATTATTATTATTATTATTATTATTATTATTATTATTATTCAGAAGATGACCCATATTCATATGGAACAAGCCCAAAGGCCATTGACTTGAAATTCAAGCTTCCAAAGAATATGTTGTTCATTAAGAAGAAGTGAGGGGAGGTAAAAGGAAATACAGAAAGAAGAGATCTCACTTATTAAAAATAAATTAATTAATTAATTAATATTAAATTAAATAGGAAAAATGTATTAAAAGCAAATATCTGGAAAAGCAGACAAACTGAAGAAATGAGAAGCAACACAAGAACTGCACAGAGGGAGATTTTGGAATCAAAGGAAGCAGAAGCTATTGAAACTATGGGAGAGGCAACCAAAATAGACTTGTCAGATATACAAGAGATTTCTATGAACGTACGAATCTAATCCATCACAACTGGGGCTTGTGGTTGTTCGGCTTTCTGGCTGCAAGACTGACCATATCTGATTTGAAAATGGTCTTCGTCTCAGGTTATTGCTGAACCGTTGTGGTTTTATATACGTTCCGGAATGTTGGTTTAATTTGCCTCAGTCATAATCCAGGTTCAAGTCTTACAGAGACAGATCTCGAGTGCCGAGAGATGATCTCTTATGAGTGTTGTGTGTGTGTGTGCGTGTGTGTGTGTCATGCTGCTACTTCATCTCTCTCTCTCTCTCATAATATGGCAATAGAGAGAAGCAGCATTTTTAATTACTCTCTCCAATTTTATGTACATCTTCCGTCCCTTTGTCTGAATATATGTCCTGATGAAAACTCTAAACATTACAGTCTTAATTCTTTTTGGCAGGATTGATCATTGTCAAGCTGATAGAAATGAGTTTTTACAACTAAGGTTGAATAACAGGTAAGCTCTGAGAAATTCATGACAAAACAGTAATAAAAATGACATTTTTCGTGTTTTTCATCAATGGTTAGGTAAAACTACTGTAGGAAACCAAGTTTAAGAGAACAGATAGGCATTAGGGAACTTTCAATTCATGCAGCTGGAAGAGGAGGACTTTGGTGAAGTTCGAAATTTCCTGTATTTCCCATGTATTCACTCAAACTTATTTCTATACTTTCTTCTAACTATTCATGACAACAATATGAAACAATAAATCATAGATTAATGAACAAGTAAACATATAAGTCAAAACAAAAAATTGCAACAATAAACAAACAAATTGCTTAACTAAATGAGCCCTGTAGGAGGGTAGTGCACCTCATGCGTTGCACTGTAGGCATTACTTAAGGTTCTTGGCAGAGTCCCTTCGGCCCCTAGCTGGTAACACCTTTCATTCTTCTACTGTACCTCCGTTTCGTATTCCCTTTCTTCCATCTTAGTTTCTTCAACCTTCTGCTAAGAAATGTTTCATAGTGCAACTGGAAAAGGTTTTCCTCCTTTTACACCTTAAACCCTTTTGCTCGGTCATTCAGCGCTGAATGACCAGGTCCCAGCACTAGTCTACTGGCCCAATTTCCACCTATTCTACTGACGAAACAACGTCGAGGAAATAAGCCGTTGTGGTTAAGATTGTGTTCAGAATTTGAAACGCGTTTTGGTTTTTTGCAGACAGGCCTTTCTTTTTTTCTTCTCTTTTTATAGAGAAGGAAAGTAGGGAAAACTCTAATGCGAATTCAGATCCGGGGAAAAGTGACGGTACCTTTGTGTGAGTGACCCCATTGTCAATAAAAGACATTCCTTCTGTCGATCTCGAACTCAATTCGCTCTTTCATTCTGCCTCTGACACCGGAGGTGATGGAAGCTGGTCGCACTCGCTGGGGAAGGGAGGAATGTGTAAACTAAGAATTCTTTTATTTATTCTTATTTTCGAGTCTCAAAAAATGGTGCATGCAGGAGGGAAGTGTTTGCTTTTTGTAAGAGAATAGTTTGTATGTTTTGTAAGTCTTGATAATATTTCAAAAGCTGTTATGTCTATATACTTTATAGGAGTTTTTACGTACGCAGATAGGAAATATCAGCTTTGTGTAAAATAATAGGTTGTATATTTTATGAATTTTAAATATAATTCAAAAGTTATTTTGTTTATATATATATACTTGTAGAACAGTTAGATAATTTATAGAACTACTGGTTTATAATCCCAGAACATCTTATGAAGGGAAGTGTTTATTTATAAGATTATTGTTTGCATATTCTGTAAGGCTTGAAAATGGTTCAAACTTTCTTTCTTTACATATTGAATAAGGTCACTGGTTCAAGATCGCAAATCTATGTGCAGGAGGAAAAATTTGGTCTATACCAACAGAATATCTATACGGATAGGCCTAAAATAAAATTTTTGAATACTTTATGAGTTTCAAGAAATCGGTGCCACACTTTCTTTGGTTTACATTCTTAATAGAATAATTGTTTCATAAAAAGACAATACTATAAATTAGTAGTTTGCAAATTTAAGTTCCAAAATGATTCCGTAATTTCCTTTGGCTTACAAGCTGAAAAGAGTACCATGCTTCATATTGACAAACTAGTTAAGGTGAGTGGAAGGAAGAATGATGTCTTTTTTGTTGAGACGTAGTGACTAATTTAATATCTTTTGTTTAGCCCTCGATCTGGCTGTAGTTCTGTAGGATATCTGAGTTCGGAGATACTGTTTATCAGATATTCATATTAGGTATCCAGGTATTCTGGGTGTGTTGTCATCCGACAGATAGTTGTAGCTTCGTCATGGGAAAATGTTTCTTTTATACTTTCTTGTTTCCAAATGGAAACATGGACATTATTTTCTAATTAATATTTGCTATTAAACACAAAGCAAGAGAACTATACGATCATTGAGAATTTCTGTCATTTTAAATTTATTATTACAAAATAGAGGATCTGATATTTTCCCCGAGTGAAGTGTTGTTATATTATTTTGAAAATGAGCTTTTTATGAAAGTGATTGTCTATAAAACCTTGCTCATTTTGATCAAGCAAGATGGTTTTTTCAATTTGTATCTGACTTGACGATAATATATGTTTCTCAGTTTTTTATAACCTGTGTGTCATAAACCTAATATCAAAAAATATACATGACATTAAGTACCGCTCTTACAGTACATTGCGAAATAACTAATTATAGAACGAAATGGAATACCTGATCAATGTGGCCATTGTCCCCTAAAATAATATACACATATATATATATATATATATATATATAAGAGAGAGAGGAGATATATATATATATATATGTATATACATATATATATATATATAATATATATATAAATATATATATAATATATATATATATATATATATATATATATATATATATATATATATATATATATAACAATGGAGGATCATCAAACGTACCTAAATTTTTCCCCCAAAGTGAAAATATACACCATAGCTCGGAAAGCGTTGAATTAGAATTTCTTCCAAAGTTCATTTTACTGCAGGTAATTAGTCAGTCATCATGTGGCAATAAACGCATATTAAACAGAATTTTTATTTTGGCCTTTTTCAGGACATTTTTGTGGCACAAAGGAGGTCAGTGGGAACACTTCCTGACATATGGGTGCACTGAAATGGCTGCAGTGTAGCTACAAAAAATGAAGTCAATATAGAATGAATATAATTTGCATGTATGTAGGCTCGAACCATGGAAGAAAAAGAACTCAAGACTACAGTGACGCGCCTTAAACCAAATGGCCATCACTTGATGGCCGTGCGGTTTAAAGTGCGTCACTGTAGTCCTGAGTCCTTGTCTTCTGTGGTTCGAGCCCACGAGACGACGAACTTATCAACTAAAAAATTCCCCTTAGGGAAACATGTATGAAAATATATTATTTCTGAGATAGAGGAATTGATATTAAAGACGTTTGTAGCTAATGCTGTATATAAAGCAAAGGTGATGTGATAAAATTCATTCATAATATATATACAGTATGTATACATGTATGTATATATATATATATATATATGTGTGTGTGTGTGTGTGTGTGTGTGTGTGTACATGTGTGTAAGTGTGTATACATGTATGTATGCTCTCTACTGGTCACTCGATACTAGTGTAATTAAGCTCATGTTTGTATGCATTTAAACGCAGATATATTTCCATGCAAACCTATGAATCTCCCACGAAATATTTATTGCGAATAGACCGTAATCAATAACCACTAAAATCGTCTGTTTATTTTTTCATATTGGCAAATTCAGTCCTTCGGTACGACTCCCAACAAATTCCCCTTTTAATAATCTATCCACCATGCCACCGGAATATCTGGATATCCTCGAGTTTAGAAACAGTGTAGCTCGTGCGTGAAGTTTTCTCGTAATGCAAGCCTTCAATTGAGGCTGTTCTGCCGCAGATTTCCGGTTGTTAATCGTCGAAAGTGAACGGGCATGTATATGAATGTGTGTGTGTTTGTACAGTATAAAACAAAACAATCGTATCCATAAAATGATTTGAGCATTTGATATTGAGCTGCAATTGCGTTCATGAAATGGGCTGGATTTCAGATGACCAATGACGGAAAAATTAATTTTCCGAAAGTTACGAGTTAAGTTCTTTTCAGACTTTCTGCAAATTGTGGTTTAGTTCTTGAGAAGGAGTTGAACTTTAATCTAGCACATCTAATGGAGAGAGAATAGTTATAAGCAAAATAAAAAGATTTTAAATTAAAAACTGAATTCATAAAAAGCACAACATATGAAAATTGAATTGCATGTTTTGCAAAATGGACCTGATGTCAATAACCATCATTAAAAATTTTTTTCCAAAAGTTCTCTTCCCAAAATTCAGAAACCAAGACGTAATTTTGAAAGGTGGTTGTGATTATTATTTTTTTATATGAATCTTTATTTTACCAACAGAGCACTTATTCTGATTCAGATTATTATTTTTCTTAAATATGAATCTTTATTTTACTAAATAGAGAGTTTGATCTACTTAGATTATTATTTTTCTTTAATCATGAATCTCTATTTTACTAAATAAGACTCAATATCTAAAATTTCTTCAGGTCTCGAACTGACACGAATGTACAAAGCCTCATTACTCTCTCTCTTGAACGTCTGTGGAAAAGAGTGTGTCGGTGAGAGAAGGTATTTCTTTAATTACTCTCTCAATTTTGTGAATTTTCCGTCTTTGTGTCTGAATATATGTAAGTCCTGATGAAACTCTAAACATTCAGTTTTACCCTTTTGACAGATTGACCGTCAAGCTGACAGAAAATGACAAAAATTTATGACGAGTTAGTCAGCTGCTAAGCTTTTGGGAAATTCAGGACAAACCAGTAATAAAAACACATTTTTTTGTGTTTTTCATCAATGGCTGAGAAAAAATCCACTGTGTAGGAAACCAAGTTTAAAGAGAACAGATAAATATTAGGAGCTTTCAATCTTCACAGCTGAAGAGGAGGACCTTAGTGAAGTTCGGAAGTTCCTGTATTTCTCATTATGCACTTTAAAACTTATTTTCTATCCTCTCCTGACCATTCATGACAATATGAAACAATAACCACAGACACGAACAAGTAAACATAAAAAATTGCAACACAAACAAACAAAATTGTTTGACGAAAAACAGTCCTGTAGGGAGTTAGCGTCGTCAGTGTCATGCCTTGCACTGTAGGCATTACTTAAGGTTCTTGGCAAGTCCCTTCAGCCCCTACAACACCTTTCATTCTTTTACTGTACCTCCATTTCTGTTCCCTTTCTTCCATCTTAGCTTACTTTAACCCTCTCTAATAAATGTTTCATAGTGCAACTGCAAAAGGTTTTCCTCCTTTTACACCTTGCAAACCCCTTTTGCTCAGTCATTCAGGTCTGAATGACCTCATGGAATCCCAGCACTAGGGTTTTTGGCCCATTTCCAAAATTCTATTCTACTGACGAAAACAAACGTGAATGAAATACGCCAAGCTGTGGTTAAAATTGTGTTCAGAATTTGAAACGCGTTTGCCTTTTGTAGAGACAGGCCTTTCTTTTTCAGTATTAGTTTTTTCTTTTTTTTTTTTTTTTTTTTTTTTTTTTTTTTTTTTTTAGGAGAAGGAAGAAGGAGAAACCTAACGTGAATTCAGATCTGGGGAAAAGTGATAGTACCTTTTTGTGGGAGTGACACCATTGTCAATAAAAGACATTCCTTCTGTCGATCACGAACCCAATTCGCTCTTTCATTCTGCCTCTGACACTGGGTGATGGAGTTGGTGGCACTCGCTGGGAAGGGAGGAATGTGTCAACTAATAATTTTTATTTACTTTTATTTTCGAGTCTCAAAAATGGTGCATGCAGGAGGGAACTGTTTGCTTTTTGTAAGATAATTCAAAAATTATTTTGTTTACATACTCTACATAACAGTTAGATACTTTATAGAACACCATTGGTTTATAACCCCAGATATTCCATGCAGAAGGGAAGTGTTTGTTCTATGAAAGATTATTGTTTGCATATTCTGTAAGCCTTGAAAATGGTTCAAAACTTTCTTTGTTTACATAGTGAATAAGGCTTCATTGGTTCATGATCGCAAAATCTACGCAGGAGTTAAATTTGGTTTCATGATAACAAAATAAATGCTTTTTTACCCAGAAACAATGATCAAACAAAGAAATTGAACCCTTTTTCTTTCTCGGCAGACAGGATAAATAGTGACCTGATTTTAAAAGTTTTTCAAAAATACAATTTTAAAACAAACTAAACAAAAGGGGAAAAATACTTACAGAATCATAAATATTATCATAAAACACAACATATCTGTAATAAAAGACATTTTAAATCATTGTCTTCACAACAATGACAAATCTTGTAAGTTCAAAAATCAAAAATTTTCACAGACATTACAAACAATTACAAAATGTATAAAAATTATATCACCTTGCTAATAATATTGACAAACTAGTTAAGCAGAACGAAAGGAAGAATGATGTTTTGTTGAGACGTGTTGACTAATTTAATATCTTTGTTTAGTCTTTGATCTGGCTGTAGTTCTGTAGGATAATTTGAGTTCAGAGATATTGTTTATCAGATATTCATATTAGTATCCAGGTATTCTGGTTGTGTTGTCATCAAAGACAGAGAGTTGTAGCTTCATCATGAAAAATGTTTCTTTTACACTTTCTTGTTTCACATGGAAACATGGACATTATTTTCTAATTAATATTTTAGTTATTGGCATGCCATGAGAACTGTTATTGATCATTGAGAATTTCTGTCATTTTAAATTTCTTATTACAAAATAGAGGTATCTGGATATTTTCCCTTGAGTGAAGTGTTGTTATATTATTTTGAAAATGAGCTTTTACGAAAAGTGATTGTCTATGAAACCTTGCTCATATTTGATCAAAGAAGGCTTTTTCAATTTGTATCTGACTGATTGATAATATATGTTTCTAGATGATATAACCTCAGTTTTTATATAACCTGTGTGTCATAAACTATCATCAAAATATACATGACATTAAGTACGGATGGCTTCACAACACATTGCGAAATAACTAATTATATAGAACGTAACGGAATACCTGATCAGTGGCCATTGTCCTACTAAAATAAAATATATATATATATATATAATATATATATATATATATATATATATATATATATATATATATAAATATATATATATATATATATATATATATATATATATATATATACAATAGAGGACTCATCAAACGTACCTAAATTTTATATAAATAATAAATCATAATTGCGAAAGCTATATATATATAATATATGACCAGAATTTTCCAAAGTTCATTTTTACTGCAGAGATAATTTAGTCAATAATATATGTGGCAATAAACGCATATTAAATAGAATTTTTATTTTGGCCTTTGTCAGGACATTTTTGTGGCACAAAGGAGGTCAGTGGGAACACTTCCTGACATATGGGTGCACTGAAATGGCTGCAGTGTAGCTACAAAAAATGAAGTCAATATAGAATTAATATAATTTGCATGTATGTGGGCTCGAACCATGGAAGACAAGAACTCAG
Source organism: Macrobrachium rosenbergii (assembly GCF_040412425.1). Taxonomy (NCBI): domain Eukaryota; kingdom Metazoa; phylum Arthropoda; class Malacostraca; order Decapoda; family Palaemonidae; genus Macrobrachium; species Macrobrachium rosenbergii. Next base: position 5,247,356 of record NC_089755.1, read on the forward strand.
GACTACAGTGACGCGCCTTAAACCAAACGGCCATCACTTGATGGCCGTGCGGTTTAAAGCGCGTCACTGTAGTCCTGAGTCCTTGTCTTCTGTGGTTCGAGCCCACGAGAACGAATCAACTTATTATCAACTAAATAATTCCCTCCGGTTAATTGGATAAAAATGTAGGAAAATGCTGGCATATATTATTTCTATGATAGAGCGAATTGGATATTAAAATATATATTTGTATATATATAATGCTTGTATACTAAGTTCAAGGTGATGTGATAAAATTATATTTATAAGATATATATATATATATATATATATATATATATATATATATATATATATATATATATATATATATATATATATATATATATATATATATATGTGTGTGTGTGTGTGTGTGTGTGTGTGTGTGTGTGTGTGTATGTGTGTGCGTATGTATGAATGTATGTATGCTCTCTACTGGTCATTCGATACTAGTGTAATTAAGCTCATGTTTGTATGCATTTAAACACAGATATATTTCCATGCAAACCTAAGAATCTCCCACGAAATATTTATTGCGAATAGACCGTAATCAATAACCACTAAAATCGTCTGTTTATTTTTTCATATTGGCAAATTCAGTCCTTCGGTACGACTGCCAACAAAATCCCCTTTGGGTGACTCAGTCCACCATGCCACCGGAATATCTGGATATCCTCGAGTTTAGGAAACAGTGTAACTCGTGCGTGAAGTTTTCTCGTAATGCAAGCCTTCGTCTGAGGCTGCTCCGTTTTCAGAGATTTTGTTGTTGACTGTCGAAAGTGAACGGGCATGTAATAGCGAATGTGTGTGTGTGTTTGTACAGTATAAACAAAACAATCGTATCCATAAAAATGACGGAGCATTTGATATTGAGCTGCAATTGCGTTCATGAAAATGGGCTGGATTTCAGATGACCAACGACGGAAAATTAATTTTCCGAAAGTTACGAGTTACGTTTTTTCTTTCTAGACTTTAGTTCTGAGAAGGAGTTAGACTTTAAAACTAGAATCTAATGGAGAGATATATATAAACAAAATAAAGAGTTAAAACAAAGCAACTGAATTCATAAAAGACAACATTGAAATTGAATTGCATGTGTTTTCGTAAAAATGGACAGGATGCAAATAACAAAATTGGGAAAAAATTTTCCAAAGTTCTCTTACAAAAATTCTGAAACCAAGATGTAATTTTGACAAGGGTTTAGACTTTTGAAAACTAAAATCCAGTATAGATTGGACAACTGGTATGTTTCACAGCAACTACAAAATGTCAACTGAAAAGAATTATCTTTACTAATAAGACCTTTGCAACTAACAAAATTGAGAATGGACAGAAAATTAAGGAAATTGAAAAAATTTAAATTTTTTTTTTTGCTTTTGTGAATCTAAGTTTGATTTTACAAATCAAACTTAATAATTGACTTTTTGTGGAAGGTAGAAACTGTTTAAAAGAATTTGGTCACTTGTCGGAGAGTAAAGTATAAGAAACAATTTTGTCGTCTCGAAATCTCATCATCATCATATTATTTGTTTCATTCAAATGTAAATTGCAGTTATATAAACTCCTTCAACCTACCTAAGAATGTGACAATTATTAATAATGTTCTGTCGTAAGATAACATATTTCATCAAATTAACTTTTTATTTGTTCTCCCAACACCACAAATGTGTTTTTATCTTTCTGTGTTGGTTTTCTGCCTCTCGCTGTTTATTAACTTTTTCATCACACTTTTTTTAAATATAAATTTTATGGAGTTAACCTCTTTTGTCAACTTTACCAAACTGTTATTTTTTTCTTTAAATATGAATCTTTATTTTACTAAACAGGTGACTTAGTCTTACTCAGATTATTATTTTTCTTTAAATATGAATCTTTATTTTTCTAAATAGGGAGTTTGATCTTACTCAGACTGATATTTTTCTTTAAATATGAATCTCTATTTTACCAAATAAGTAGTTTGATCTTACTCAAAACCTAAAGTTTCTTCAGGCCTCAAACTGACACTTAAGTACAAAGTCTCATTACTCTCTTGAACGCCTGTGGAAAGGTGCTTAGTGTATCTGCAGTGTTGTATTTATATGAACTTTGGTAACTTTGGTTACAAACCACGTTCTTGCTTTTAAGGATTTCCTTCGGCTTAGGCTGCCACGTGGATATTGAGACCATCGCAGATATAAACTACAAGGGAAGACTTGTTAATTAGGTCGTTTGAATTCTCTGGGAGACACCGTAATACAAAGCATATGATGGGCGTGGACTGCAAGTTTGCAAGTCTCTCTCTCTCTCTCTCTCTCTCTTTCTCTCTCTTTCTCTCTCTCAGCTAAAACAGTAATTCCACAGGGAAATTTCCCTGTTATTACAATTTACATGTTCCTCGTTTTTGTAAATTTTTTAACCAGAGGTTTCTTTTAATTTTTTTGTTTGTTTATTGTCTTAGTTGAAGGGTGTTCTCGTATCGCCCGCCTGGTTTTGTTTATTTGCTATTTGTTTTCTCTGTCGAATGCTTAGAGAATCATTGTTTATAGAAATGACATTACTAACATTTTGGGATTTTCTGAATTTTTTGTAAAGAAATGCGAGGTATAATAACAATACCCTTTACAGCACTTTCTATCAGGGGAACTCTGCTTTTAAATAAACCTTTGTGTCCACTGTTGTATTTTTAGTGCTCTATATTATAAAGATAATGAACATGGACTGTTTTGGCTTGGATCCTATGGGAAATTACAGTTAATTCTGCTTTCCAGTCTTTCGAATTCTTAAAAATAAAATAAGAGTTAAGGCAATGTGGTTTACTGTTGAGTTCAGTATGAGTTATCCTGAACGTATCTTCATTTCAGTCGTACAGGAATTAATTTTTCTTTTCTCTCTCTCTCTTCTCTCTCTCTTCACACACACACACACACACACACACACACATATATATATATATATATATATATATATATATATATATATATATATATATATATATATATATATATATATATATATATATATATATATATATATATATATATATATATGTATATGTATATATATATATGTATATATATATATATATATATATATGCACGTGGTTCTGCTCTAGAATGTTCACCTTACCAGATAAAGACATTAGAGTTCGGTTCCCATTTTGCTTATGCTGGCATAATTGGTGAACAATGTACCTGGTAGTCAGACAGATGTAGTGGTGGTCAAGAAGGGCTTGATGAGGTAAGAAGATAATGTAATTTAATATAAGCCTAAAAAGCCTGATTATAGTCTAACTATTCAAAAGGAGTTTAATATTTATTGAAGACTGAATTATTTTATTATAAACCTATAATATAACATTAACTTCATATACCATTCTATTGAAAGTAACCCTTTATTAAGAACGGTAAAAAAAGCGTTATCCTAATTAAAAACATTTAGTCTGCGAAATGCAGTTTGATGGAAAAGAACCCGCTTCCTGTTTAATCATTTCACCTAATGAACGCTCCTCTTTCTAAGTTCACCTTCAGATCCTGGGACTGGGAACGTTCAGATAGTTCTCGAAAGCGATTCCCTTTTCAGCAAAGGCGCTTTTATGACGGTGGGTCTTGCTCAAATTCGTCATGTCCTTTATGCGCGTGCGCGCGTTACTTTCTTAACAAGAATAGCTGGTCATAATCATGATAATCATTGTAACAATAGAATGCTGATGTTGTTAAAATTATTTTCCTTTTTTGGGTTCTGAGCCGTTCTGTGGTTTATTACAGAGGCAGGAATTATTTGGCTTCTAACAGGTACAATGAATCTCAGTTTGTCAAGATTAATTGTTGTAGCAGCCAGGAAGCACAGAGAGAGAGAGAGAGAGAGAGAGAGAGAGAGAGAGAGAGAGAGAGAGAGAGAGAGAGAGAGAGAATTTATAGTAATTTAGAGAAGGTATTCAGTTACACACACACACACACATATATATATATATATATATATATATATATATATATATATATATATATATATATATATATATATATATATATATATATATACCTGGCGTAAATGAAAGATGTTTTCAAACTGGATGGTTTATTTTTCATAAAACTTACAATTTTATTGGTCTGATGGATTATTTTTTCTATTTTCTTTTCGTTTCCTTTAGCTGTTGATATGACCTGAATAACAAACGTCTTCGTTGCTTCTTAGCTCTTTTAAAACAATGGAAGAAAGTTTTTTAACAACTGTTTACCCTCGAACAAGATGACAAAGTTTTTAAATAGTCTTTGATCTCTTTAGCATATTTCTAGCAGAGATCACCTTCCCTTCGTCTTATGGTCATTGTGATTGCGTGAGATTGTCTTGGGTAGAATAATTCCTTCAGTTCTCTATTTCATAAGAAGTTCTTAAGAGAAGAAGAAGCGGCATCTTTCCCTGAAGCCTTTTTGTGTTGTTTACACGTCATCAATTCTTTCCTTCGTCTCAGCTATCAAAGGATACGTGAGACTTATCATCCGTCGTGTCTGGGGTATTGCTGTCATATTTCGTGCGTTCTCTCTCTCTCTCTCTCTCTCTCTCTCTCTCTCTCTCAACCCCAACCCCCGAGAGAAAGGGTTCAATTTCAGGCCATTCGTTTGATCTATAACCCCAATTTTACGTCGCCCTTCTCTTCTCTCTCTCTCTCTCTCTCTCTCTCTGCTGAAGAAGGAGGTTCTCTCTCTGTCTCTATTCTATGTGAGTATATACATACATACACACACACACACACACATATATATATATATATATATATATATATATATATATATATATATATATATATATATATATATATATATATATATATATTACATATATATATATATATATATATATATATATATATATATATATATATATATATATATTTATTAGTTGTAATATAACAACGAAGACAACCCAAAGATCTCATACAATTTACCAGTGATCAGGGACTAAGTAAAGTCAACCAAGATATGGGTTTTTAATTTCTATTTCTGGCCCTTTTCGCTTCAAAGAACGCTGCCAGATCACAGCACATAAGACAAAAAACATTTAGTTATCAACATGTGCATAATCTTTACTGAGTTTGGCAAAAAATAATTTAAAACAAAAATCTTCAAACTTTTATTTATTAATCACTCGATGAAATCATTCTCGACAGCTGAATTAAATTTCTGCCTTTTCATCTATGACACTTCGAACTTTCGAGCACAAAGCCCCAAAGGTCGGGACATGATACACCACTCAGGGTGACTGACGAAAGCCATTTTGGCCCAAGTGCTTTGGATTACGCGGATGTATTCATTCCCCTGAGTTATATGAGGACGGAAATGGAAAGTAGGCGGTGAACTTGCGGCTCTGTATGTGTGTGCGCATGGAAGAGTGAGCGTGAGAGCTGGAATACGATGAGAGAAGAAAATATTCATTGACTCTTTAGCGGAGGAAAGGCAAATATATATTACCCTGAACCTATAGGAGACGAAAACTGAATTCTTCTCGATTTAATGCTGGACATTTTCCGGTGTCTCAGGGACAGGATTTGTGCACTCAATAAAAAATAAGGGTAAATACAAATTGCAGGGAAAACTCCCTTGTGATTCTCTGCCTTTATCTGGGAAGGCAAAAGCAGGTTGGATTAAAAGAGAGATTTTATTTCTCTTGGAATAGCGAGCGTTGGGATTCTTTCTCTTGAAATTCTACAGCTTCTGTGGATGTTTACTTTCCATTTGACAAACACAACTGCTTTTTGTGAAGTTGGGCACAGAAGGAGGTCCTCAGCTGAAATATATGGTTGCAACGTTCATACAGTGTTTTATGGGTCTTTTATCTCCATATATATTCATATATATATATATATATATATATATATATATATATATAATATATATATATATATATATATAATATACATATATATATATATATATATATATATATATATATATATATATAAAACCATTTATGTATGTATGTATGTATGTATGTATGTATATATGTGTGTATGTATGTATGTATTGTGAAAACGCAGTGAGAATAATTATAAATGCCTAGAATCTTTATTATGTTCGTTTGGTAAAAATATATAATTCAGTTTTCATAATTTACTTACATTTTACCTAGTTATTAATTTATTAAAAAAATTTTTAATAAGTGAGATCTCTTCTTTCGGTATCTTCCTTTACCTCCTCTTACTCCTCCCTAATGAACACCTTATTCTTTGGAAGCTTGAATTTCAGATCAATGTCCCCTGTGGTGGTTTTGTTGCATATGACAAGGGTTCTCCATCTTCTGAATAATAATAATAATAATAATAATAATAATAATAATAATAATAATAATAATAATAATAAACTTAGTACATAAGTGTCAGTTTGAGGCCTGAAGAAACTTTAGGTTTTGAGTAAGATCAAACTCCTTATTTAGTAAAATAGAGATTCATATTTAAAGAAAAATATCAATCTGAGTTAGACCAAACTCCCTATTTAGTAAAATAAATTCATATTTAAAGGAAAATAATAATCTGAGTAGGACTAAGTCACCTATTTAGTAAAATAAAGATTCATATTTAAAGAAAAATAGCAGTCTGAGTAAGATTAAGTTCCCTGTTTAGTAAAAAAAATCCATATTTAAAAAAAAGTGTGATGAAAAAGTTAATAATTACAGCGAGGCAGAAAACCAACACAGAAAGATAAAAACACATTTGTGGTGTTAGGAGAACAAATAAAAGTTAATTTGATGACATATGTTATCTTAAGACAGAACATTATTAATAATTGTCATCTTCTTATTTAGGTTGAAGGAGATGATATAACTGCAATTTACATTTGAATGAAGCAAATAATCTGATGTTGATGAGGTTTCGAGACGACAAAATTTGTTTCTTGTACTTTACTCTCAGACAAGTGACTGCAAATTCTTTGAAACAGTTTCTACCTTCCACAAAAAGGCAGTTATGAAGTCTGTCACAAATCATTTTGATTTGTAAAATCAAACTCAGATTCACAAAAGCAAAAGAAAAATTAAATTATGTTTCAGTTTCCTTAATTTTCTATCCATGCTTTATGTTTGTCAGTTAAAAAAGGTCTTATTAGTAAAGATAATTCTTCTTCAATTGACATTTTGTGGTTAAATTAGCTGTGAAATGAACCAGTTGTCCAATTTATATTGAATTTTAGTTTTTCAAAAGTCTAAACTCTTGTCAAAATTACATCTTGGTTTCAGAATTTTGGAAGAGAACTTTTGGAAATTTTTTTCCCACTTTTGGTTATTTGACATCCTGTCCATTTTTACGAAAACACATGCAATTCAATTTCATTTGTTGGGTACTTTTTATGAATTCAGTTACTTTGTTTCAACTCTTTTTATTTTGTCTATATATCTCTCTCCATTAGATTCTGTTTTAAAAGTCTAACTCCTTCTCAGAACTAAACCACAATTTCACGAAAGTTTGAAAAGAAGGTAACTTGTAACTTTCGGAAAATGAATTTTCCGTCGATGGTCATCTGAAATCCAAATCATTTTCATGAACGCAGTTGCAGCTCAATATCAAATGCTCCGTCATTTTTGTGGATATGAGTGTTTTGCTTATACTGTACAAACACACACATTCGCTATTGCATGCCCGTTCATTTTCGACAGTCAATGACAAAATCGTTGAAAACGGAGCAGCCTCAGACGAAGGCTTGCAATACGAGAAACTGTAAAATTAAGTCGTTTACTGAGGGTATAATTTATGCTCTTTTGAACAGCGGAGGGAGAACGATATTTAAGTTAAATAGGAAGTCATATAATGTTCCAGGATGGAACGATTTTGTTAGAGATTTTGATAAAACATCAAGAGAAAAATACTTGTTTTGGCGCAAATTAGGGTGCCCTAGAAGCGTTGTTACAAATGAGCAAATGGTCGCATCAAAGAAAGACTGAAGAATGCCTGAAAAGTAGTTAAAGGAAAGAAAGACGTGATATTAAGAAACAAGATGGCCGAAGACATAGAGAGGAAAAGGCCATTTCGAACGATTAATAAAGTAGGAGAAAAGTTGCTGAAACTGCTTGCTCAAATGAACGGCTTATCGGGGCAAAAGGAAATAGCCGAGTGTTGGAGTGAACATGACGCGAAAATGATGTCAGGAGAAGGTCACCCTCCTGTGGATGACCGTAGGCCACTTAATATCACCGAAATTCCGAGTTTCTGTAAGTGACGTGAAAGAGGCTTTGCATAGGCTGTCATTAACTAGCGCCCCGGGGTTAGATAACGCAGCTGGAGAACATTTTAAATATGCTCCTCCTACCTCTCCTTTTTATACACTTTTATTTATTCCCAGTTACATGCCAGAAATTTTGACTAACCTCAAAATATGTTCTCTAATGAAAGACCAGCAGAAAAGCCTTATCGGATTTGACTAATTACAGACCGATAGCTTTAGCGTCCATTATATCAAAACTATTCGAATGTATAATTTTACAGAGATGTCAGAAATATTTTGAAACAACGGATAACCAGTTTGCCTATAAAACCTCTCATAGCACAGATATGGCTTTGATTTTATTCAAACAAACTGTAGAGTTGTATCGTTCTAATGATACCCCCATTTTTCTTTGTTTCATGGACCTCTCAAAAGCATTCGACCGTGTTTGCCATAAAAAGATGTTTGATGTTTTAAGGCGTCTTGCCGGCATCCTCAGAAGCAGCACTGGAATAAGGAGATGAAACGACAGTGCCCATGGGAAATTAAAGGTTGACAAAGGCGGGATAATTGGCTTAGAGAGAGGGGTGGAGATTTTCATTGAGAATGTGGGGATTTAGCTGGCACTAATGTTCAGGGGTGTTTTAACCACTTCCCTGCCCTTCAATTCTGGGTTAAAAAAAAGTATATCTTAGTTCTGGGTGGTCGTGCTAGTCAACTCATGTCTTTATATATACGTTTTTAGTTTTACGTTATATATATAATACATGGAGCTTTCATATATATATTTAACGAACAATGTTTTATACAATATATATATATATATATATATATATATATATATATATATATATATATATATATATATATATATATATATATATATATATATATATATATATATATATATATATATATATATATATATATATATATATATATATATATATATGTTTTGTTTATGTGTGAGTGTTTAAATTGCAATCTCCACCAATACTCCTCCCCTCTCTGTCTGCCTGTTTGTCTGTCTGTTTGTCTATCTCTTGAATCCTGGCCGTTCCTTCTCCAAATGACACCTCATGAATCTTGGTGTGTGTTTTTCTGAGGGACTAAATCGATCTATCCATCCAATGCTCAAGTTTCTCTCCTGCCACAAGATCATCCCGTGAAAGCATCGTTTAAACTAAAAGGATCAAGTACTGAAAATATTTAAAGGAAGTTGAATTGTTTATTAAAAAAATATATAAATAAATTTAATTTAGTCATGTCATAATCATTCTTACACTTCAAGACGCATTTAAACTGGACGCTGTCAATTTACTCCGATGCGAAACTATTTGGCTTATATAAAATTTTACCATCAACATGCTTTTCGCATCAGAATACATAGTCTTTCCCATTAGATATGTAAGTTATTCTAATAACAAATTTCAGTTTCAAGTAAAAACATAATAAAAATGCAAATTATTCCCTCACATTTTGACCTCAAGGTAAAAGTCCTAGACTTATACAAGTATTCTGACACAATAGAATGCTTGTAGCTGAAGAAAGTTAAGAACATAACAAAATAAAGGGTAACTGGAAAGCAGATAAATATATGTACTTTAACACTGATTTGCACGAAAGAATTTAGCCATCAGGCAACGATCAAGGTATAAAATAGCCATTTATTTCTTCCTTCTTCTTATGATGTCATAAACTTCTTGTCTTCATAAAAGTTACCAAAAGTCATATCGAATGTTCCTGAATACCTATTGAGCTGTTATCTTATTTCACTTTACATATAAAGTATTTTAATCAGAAATATAGTCCGACAATGACAGGAAATTGATTTACATATAAATTCAATTCGCGACAATCTCTGATAAAAAAAAAAAACTTCTTTTTATCATTCATCCAGCAAAGACTTCTTCATTTCTCGATATATTTATATTTGGGAAATTCAGAGGTCTTAAATAGCGTCATGTTATGCTAAATGATATATGTGTCATGTGAATATCATAAACAATTTTCATGAAGATTAATATTCTGGGACATCAAATGTCCGTAGTGAAAACCAGAAGCCTCTGACTTTGCAAGTTATTAAATCTGAACATACTCTTTACAATATGATATTGCGTTCCATTTTCAGTCTCTCTCTCTCTCTCTCTCTCTCTCTCTCTCTCTCTCTCTCTCTCTCTCTCTCTCTCTCTCCTGACGTACTTTTTCGTTGGGAATATTAAAGGGAAATATACTAGACATAACTTAAAATCGTGATTTTGCTATATATTGAGAATTGTTGCTGACATAAGAAACTTGAGTAAATGATTTATGAAATTGTTGCGACATTTTCACTTTTAATTCTCAGTTGCTGACAGAGATTCTTACTTAAAGTCAGTTTCGTTCTGAAATGTGATGAATTTGTTTATTTGCTTATGGATTTTCTAACGATAATTATCATATTGCACTAAGAGAGAGAGAGAAGAGAGAGAAGAGAGAGAGAGAGAGAGAGAGAGAGAGAGAGAGTAGACACAATGTCCAACATTAATAACATTGATCAAAGTTTATCACAATATATTAATAACAATCTTTCAATTTTTTTCAAAAGTTCTGAATCGTCTCGGTTTTGGAGAGTGTTAATATATTATTCTTTTATTGAAAGGTGTTAGTTTTTATTATTATCTTTTTAAGTTCTTAATAATGTTAAATATCTTTCGGGGGGGAGTTCTGCCATTTCCTCTGCGATTTGCCCTTAATTCTGTGACCTGAACTTCTCACAAAATCTTAATTGTTCGTAAATTTCTTGTTTTGTTTGTTTTTGGTCCAATGTGATTGATTTTCTTGTGCTATTTTATTATAAAATTATGATTATGAAAAATGTTATTGGATATAATTTCTTATCTATTGGGTCAGTATTATCATTGCAAACCTATCAATGTTCTTTCACAGAGTATTCATGAATTGCAAAAAATACTTTATTTCAACAATGAGCCATTCATTTTCCATTTTTTTTACTCATCTTTACTAATAACTCACTATTTATACAACACTAAGATTTCAAAACTAGTTTCTTGAAGATGCGTTTGAACATTCATTTCTATTTTAATAGCTGGTGCTGAAGAGATATGAACGAGCACTAAAAGCGTTGATTTCCTAGTATTTTACATTTTCACAACACTACAACTTTTCCAAAAGACTTTTAGTTTCTTTTTTTACTTTGGCATAGGAATCCAGAAAACGTTTTTAAAAATCATTCAAAAGCTGAACACTCAAAACTCACTGAGCTTTGAAAATTGCCACCAATCCCCAAATAAAATTTTTTGATAATTTTTGCTTAATTAGCAATGTTTTTGCAGTGCATTATACAGTTCATATGGATCCGATTTTTAAAAATTGTTTAAATATCTATTAATAATAATGAAATTAGACCTTTTCGGATTTTGAAAACATTGAATCTGAGTTCTGGAATTTTCTTTTTTTTTTTTTTTGGCTGAAACTTTGGATCATTTTATCGAGATTTTTTAAACGTAATATACAGTTCATTTGGATCAGTTGTAAAAACTTTGTCTAAAACTTTAAATCTGATTTCTGTAATTATCTGTTTTTTTTTCTCTCTCTCTCTCTCTCTCCCTCTGTGTTAGCGATCCTAGTTACTCTGAACTCATTTGTAAAAACATTCTGACTGGCTTTTGTTTACCTATGAATTTAAAGAGATTGTATAAAAACCTGGATGGGTGACATCACCCCATATAACATCAGTACATGGGATCTTAAACATCACTCGTATTCGGCCTAGCAGCCTCATCCCAACACCACATGCCTAAACCCAACGGGTAGCACCTTCGGAAGTGTTCCCTTCTAAGAGAAAATTATTATGGTGAAACAATCCTTCTTCATCATGGGCGAAGACAGTCCGGACAAACAGTTGCTGGGAAGAAATGCCACAATATTTTGGGCCAATGAATAATTTGCATGAAAAAGTATACCTTAGTTTAACCAGACCACTGAGCTGATTAACAGCTCTCCTAGAGAGGGCTGGCCCGAAGGATTAGACTTATTTTACGTGGCTAAGAACCAACTGGTTACCTAGCAACGGGACCTAGAGCTTATTGTGAAATCCGAACCACATTATGACGAGAAATGAATTTCTATCACCAGAAATAAATTCTTCTAATTCTTCATTGGCCGGTCAGAGAGTCGAACGCTGGGCCAACAGCGTGCTAGCCGAGCGCTCTACCCACCCCTCCAATGAATGGCATTAACCATTTATGTATGAATGTATGTTTGTGTGTCTGTGATAAATATCTATATATGCCAATAGATAATGTAACACATGAGAGCATTGACTTAATGCAAAATACAGTCAGAATTCATAGAATTTAACGAAAAATGTCATCGACAAACAGACATTGTGGAACTGCAGAGATGATATTGACATTCGCATCCAAGGTGAAGAGATACTGAATGCTCGCATCCCTTATGGCAACGCTTGGCAGACTCCTGTTTGTGTTGCTTGATCGAATATCTCTTCGAGTTTATGACAAAGGATGCAAAACGTACGCAAGCACACACAAACGCACACACACATACAAATAACTAAAAACGTGTTTTGACCGAAAAATAAATATGATAAATATGCACATTATAATTCTCTTCTTCTCTGGAGTTTCTGATGGAATTTATTTTCCATGCTAGACTTACTTTGATGTTTATTTTTACGGGAGACATTTTCTGAAAGATGGAAGTTGGAAAACGCAATGATGTTGCGTAAAATATTTAAAATATATTGGATCCGATATCTACCATGATATTTCAAAGCTTTGGCAGTATTGAAGTTAATACCAATATTGTTATTATTTATCTTCGTCTGGAGTCTAAACAGAATTATTATTCCACTTACGGTTTTTTTTTATTCTTAAATACCTATGACGATGTTAAGGTTAAGAATTTGACAGATTTTAGCATACAGTAGGTATCGAAGAGAATTTATAATTCCTTACAGAGAATTACTGGAGTCGTTTAGCGATGTCAGCTATTATGAACAATGAAAATTCATAGAAAATCATATATCATATTGAAAACAAAAGCCAGTTGTCAAAACAAAATATCATTACAATCCTAAACTTCAGTCTAAAATAAACTCCACAGAATATACAACCAAAAATCGTTTTAAATAACCAAACCCCAAGAGAAAATCCTGTGAAATTATAAGTCAACGTGACTGACACATTTCGAACCTGACGACGGAAGTTAAAGACCAGAGACTCAGAGACGCCACTGAATACAAACCAAGATTGAATGCAAACTGGAACTGAATACAAAGTAAGACTTAAGAGCACCAAAGAACACCTGGGATGGAAAAGGATTCCCAGATTTTCCTGAGTATTCCATCCCAATTTTTCTTCAGCCAGAAGGAAATTATAAAAGGCGACAGGACTCTCAAACCACATCCAGTGAAGGGAAGCTGTTTTATCATATCTGGTAGAGTCTGAAGAAGGTGACGAGAATGAAAAGACTGAATAATAGAAAGTGTTAGGAAATTCTGTTCTGTAAGTTCCCACAGTGGGTCATGTATTTTGAAACAGAAAGTTAATGACAGACAGAGCATCTTATAAGTAATCTACTTACACACAAGAGGAGATCCGTAGGAGAGATTTTTTTTACTGGTTGTAAAAGCACTTTCTCTGAAACATTTTAGTACCACATAATAGTAAATTTTGTTCTGTAAGTTCTCATAAGTAGTCACGTATAAAGAAATAGAAGATTATGATAGACAGGGCATCTTGTAAGTATTCTTCTCATACACAGGAGGAGGTCTGTGGGAGTGATTTCTTAAATGGTACTAAAGTACTTTACTCTGAAACACTTTGGTAGCACATAATCCCTTGGTACTAAAACCCAGTTCTTTTAGACCCAAAAATAGTCTGAAGAATTTATTAAAAACTCACTCACACACACACATATACATACACAAACACACAAACACAAACCCACGTCAAGTAAGGGGAACTGAGACCACAAGACTTCCTCCTCTTCAATGTATTCCAGTTGCAGAGGCTGCAATAATTCCATCAGCAGAAGAGGAATGTCTGACATATCTCATTTGCGTATTCTCTCTCCCTCACTGCCTTTGATGGGGCTGCCCGCCTGGTTGGTCCTTCTGTCGAAATGTGGACACGTCAGGGTAGATTTCAGTGTGAAGGTTGCGTCCGAGAGAGAGAGAGAGAGAGAGAGAGAGAGAGAGAGAGAGAGAGAGAGAGAGAGAGAGAGGTAGAGAGTATAATATATATATATATATATATATATATATATATATATATATATATATATATATATATATATATATATATATATATATATATATATATAGAGAGAGAGAGAGAGAGAGAGAGAGAGAGTTGGATTCCATGTTTGGAGAGCAAATGTAAAGGAAATGAAATGTTCTAACTAATTTTTATCATAAAGCCTTCAGTCTTATTATCTTATTTTTATGTTCTTTTACAGAATGATTTTTAAGCCAATAATTTAGTGATAATTACTATCCAAAGGGAGAAGCTTAACAACGAAAGCACTTTAAATAGGCACATCATTCTGTCAATTTCATCTAATAAATAAAATAAATAAAAATATAAAAACCATTAAATGTAGAGTAATAGTCCATTAAATCGAGTGGCTATAAAAAGATTTATTTCCTGGTCTTTTGGCTGGAGAAAATCCAACGACCCTAATACAAAGTTAATGGAGGCCTTCAAGTGTGCTTAGATTATTATTATTATTATTATTATTATTATTATTATTATTATTATTTGGATTCCAGCTTCTTACTCGGCTTTGTTATCGAATTACCACGTTTCTAATTTTTTTTTTCATGGATTAGGAATTTGTTTAAGGAGGAGTCTGTCTATTTCAGGGTTCGTTTGAAAAGATTTGATTTTTCATTACTGTTAGAAGAATGTCAATTTCAGCTTTACATAATATATATTCCTGGCCATTTACTCAAAGTGTCACCATGAACTTACCATAAACACACTATATACACACACATATATTTATATACATATATATATATATATATATATATATATATATATATATATATATATATATATATATATATATATATATATATATATATATATATATATATATATATATATATATATATATATATGTATATATATATATATATATATATATATATATATATATATATATATATATATATATATATATATATATATATATATATATATATATCAGTATAAATATATATATGAAGGAGTCCAGATAACTAATGACCGACGTCAGTCTTTAAATAAATAAAGCGGAAAATTACCTTCACTTATTTTCCATTTATTTATTTGTGCGTCACATCAGGTTTCCCCATGAGTGAATTAAATATGTATAGGTTCCATTACAGTTTATAGATTAGTATGCACCCAACTGGCATTTATTTACTCTTTTACTTATTTATTATTTATCTCTATATTTTAATTATTTACTTACATGAAAGTGTCTTATATAAAGGATTGTACATTAACTCATTCCTTTCATTAGTAAAATTAGGTATAATCTACAAAGTAATGAAATAATCACAAACTCAGCTCTTTAGGTGTGTGTGTTTGTGTTTGTGTAATCTTGCTTTAAGCTATTTCCACGAGCACACCAGTTACGATACGTTTAAGGAAAATATCCATAAAAAGAAAGGATGACTTTGTGAGTAAAACAACATTAAGGAATCTGAATACATTACGACTAAAGTGAATACCGTAGTTAATACCCCAGGCGGGAGAAAAAGCTCT
Source organism: Macrobrachium rosenbergii (assembly GCF_040412425.1). Taxonomy (NCBI): domain Eukaryota; kingdom Metazoa; phylum Arthropoda; class Malacostraca; order Decapoda; family Palaemonidae; genus Macrobrachium; species Macrobrachium rosenbergii. Next base: position 5,263,323 of record NC_089755.1, read on the forward strand.
CAAATTCAATCACAAGTTCTGAGAAGCCTCAAAGTTTCTTCACAAAGGGAAACTATTCTGCAGGAGAGAGAGAGAGAGAGAGAGAGAGAGAGAGAGAGAGAGAGAGAGAGAGAGAGAGAGAGAGAGAGAGAGAATAATACACAATAAGAAACAAAGACAAGAGGGCAATATACCTTTACGTGTGAGGATTAGAGAAGTCTCTTTAGTTCCTCTGTACCCAGAGGAGAGATTCAAAGAACAACTTTCATCCTTTGTTCTCTATTGTTTATTGCCTGTCCCTTTTCCTTCCTTTGTAGCGACGGTAGACTAAGGAAGACAAACAGTGCTTCTACATAAAGACAACTCGGATGCCTCCTTTGGGGAAAAGTTCATTTCGCCTGTTTTGTTTTTGCTTTGAAAGAAACTAAAATGAAATGGGTAGAAAAAAGTTTGGTGTTAAATTTTCCTCCTGAGGGACAGAATGTTACGAGAAACAGAAACGGGAAATAAATACTGAAAAAGATTTCTAATTACAAAATACCTATTCGAGAAATGAAATTACCATGGTTAACAAAACGTCTTAGTTTATTATTATTATTTATTATTATTATTATTATTTATTATTATTATTATTATTATTATTATTATTATTATTATTATTATTATTATTCAGAGAATGAACCCTATTCATATGAAAGAAGAAGCCCACCAAAGGGGCCACTGACTTGAAATTCAAGCTTCCAAAGAATATTAAGGCGCTTATTAGGAAGTAAGAGAAGGTAAAGGGGAGTACAGAAGGAAGAGATCTCACTTATTAAAAAGAAAAAAAGTAAATTAATATAAATTAAAGTAAATAGAAAACCATGTTTTAAAATGCAAGGAGAATTCGTCATTATCCGGACATTGAGACACTTGTATAGATATGCTCTTAATATCAGTCAAGTTAACACAAGTTAACAAATGTTTTCTATAAGTCTCTTTCATTCTAGAGAATTGCCAGTTTACATAATAATAATAATAATAATAATAATAATAATAATAATAATAATAATAATAATAATAATAATAATAATAATTCGAGAACAAGAATAATACTGAATTGCAATACTGTGGGCGTAGTGAAGAAAAAATAACAAATATATATTGTCAAACAAAAGGCTTGCGCTAAGAGACATTGAACAACAGAGAAAACGAAATTGTATAATCCCAGTAGGATATATTTAAAACAAAATTTAAAGAGAATCCCAGTAGAGATATAGAGAAAAGAATATTTCTTTTAGACTCAAAAGGACAGAACCATCACAGTGACCTGGGATTGAGAGGAGAGCAAGGTCATTCGAATGACGAATGCAAATGGGGAAACTCCATTGGGTATTCAGGTGGGCAGTATGGGCACAGGTGGCAGCCTCTGATTGGTCCATTTCAGAGGCCCCTTTGGTGGGCCGATGGATTTTGGGACTCGAGATGTGGATATCGTGTTACGATTCAAGGTTATGTCTGCGATGTCCGGATAATGACATTCTCCTTCCAGTTTAATACATTTTTATCTATTTATTATCTGTATTCCCTTTACCTCTTCCTGCTTCCTAATTAGAACCATATTCTTTGGAAGCTCAATTTCAAGTCATTGGCCCCTTTGGTGGGCTTCTTGTTCCATATGAATAGGGTTCATCTTCTGAATAATAATAACAATAATAATAATAATAATAATAATAATAATAATAATAATACAATAATAATAATAATAATAATAATAACTGAGACGTTTTGATAAGTAAAGATACAAAGAGAATTTCATTTTCTTGAATAAATATTTTATAATTAGCAATTTTTTCATTTTTATTTCATATGTTTCTGTTTCTCGTGACGTTCTGTCCCTCAGAAGGAAGATTTAATGCCCAAAGTTTTTTTGCCAATTTCTTTTTAGCTTCTTTCAAAGAAAAAACAAAACAAGCGAAATGAACTTTTCCCCCAAAAGGAGGCATCCGAGTTGTCTTTATGTAGAAACGCTTTTTTCTTCCTTTGTCTGTCATCACTACAAAGGAAAAAAGAGGGACAGAGAACAATAGAGAACAAAGGATAATAGAGTTGTTCTTTGCATCTCTCTCTTCTAAGTACAGAGGAACTAAAGAGATTTCTCTAATTCTCTCACGTAAAGGTAAAGTCCTTTTGTAAATTGTCCTTTCTCTCTCATGTTTCTTACAGTGTATTACTTCTACTCTCTCTCTCTCTCTCTCTCTCTCTCTCTCTCTCTCTCTCTCTCTCTCTCTCTCTCTTCTTCTTCTTCTTCTTCTTTTCTTCTTCTTCTACTCTGTCTCTCTCTCTCTCTCTCTCTCTCTCACAGTATTTTAAACACGTTACTCTAGATTTCACCAGCAATGATACAGAATATGATATTATACCTTCCAGCCATGCAAATGCTCCCCATGAAATTCCCCAAATAAAAAAGGACCCATTTTTCATGATGTACCACATAACTTCTCATCAGCTTTCAGATTCAGGTTGAAATTGCAGTTTAATACGGTTTGCAACTCGTTAATTAAATCGCGAACGAGTGAGTTTTAGGTTAATGAAACGTGAATTCAGTTTGGGAACTCCAAAAATGGGAAGATTGTGTATCTGAATTTGGAGAAACAAATTATAGTTTAATATTTTCACAAGTACAGAATCACTAAGTTGTCTCACTCGCGTTTTGTGGATCAGTTCCTCGGTAAGGACTGGGTTCTTTGTCATGTTAGAATAGGAGTTCTGTTCCAGGAGTTTTATATTCTCTACAACTAAAATGTGGAATAGTTTACCTAGTGCAGTTGTGGAATCTTTGATCCCCGAATGTTTTAACCAGGAATAAACTCATTCCTGCTCTCTGCTGCTCCTGCTGATGTCTCCTGAATTGCAGGTGTGTCGATTTTATTTCCTGCCCTCTCACATACATTTAGATTTTTACCTTTTACTGTAACTCTCTCTCTCTCTCTCTCTCTCTCTCTCTCTCTCTCTCTCTCTCTCTCTCTCTCTCTCTCTGCACAGGCTGATTTCCCTTTGAAGCCTTCTTGGGTTTATAACAAGTCTGTTGACTCTACAGTCCATAAGGGGTTTCAGCTGGGGATTTAAAGAAAAGTAGAAAGAATGTAACTCGTTCAAACATGGAGTACCTAGTTAAATGATATTGTATATATGATTGAATATATATTATATATATATATATATATATATATATATATATATATATATATATATATATATATATATATATATATATATATATATATATATATATATATATATATATATAAGAGATATATTATGTAACATAAGATGTATGTATGTATAAAGAAATAAATAGAATTTTCTTTCATTTTGCCAGTATATCCATCTGTTGTATTTTAGATATTTTATAATATTTTATAGAAAGTACATTTTAGGTAATGCGATATATTTTAAAAGCTAATTATTTTCCCTTTTTATTCCTGAATTATATTGTTTTGGAGACTTTATCACACTGAAAACATCATTTTTCTTTGCCTTTTTTTGGGAGGAGGCAAATTTTTGTTAGTTTTTGATTTATCATTTTTAGCTTTTGTGGAAGTATTATTTTCAGGTTATCATTTTTGAGTATTTTTCTGTGGAAGGATATTTTTAGGTTTATTTTTTAGTTTTTTAGAGGCATATTTAGGTTTTGATATATTTTAGCTGATTCTCTGTAGAATTATATTTTAGGTTTATCACACTGAAGTAATTTTCTTTGGAGGCATATTTAGTTTTATCACATTTTAACTGACTTTATATTTCAGTTTATCACATATCAGCTAAATATCTTTGGAGGCACATTTGCAATTTATCAAAGTTTGTCAGTTTTTGCAAGACTGTAATACTTAAGGTAACAAGCTTCCAAACACACTGACCTCCATGATAAAAAAAAAAAAAAAAATCCTTCAACTGTGTCTCTGAAATATTTCCTTCTGAAGTCTGCCTGCAAAAGATTTACGCGATCGACAAGGAAGGAGATGCTGCTCTGAGAGTCTTTGTGATGACATCTCAGCTCCTGATATTTATGATCAACAGCATCAATATGCAAATGTCAACGATGCTCAGGATATCAGGAGAACTGTGAATGTTTGTAAGATACGGATTGAGATTCTGATGCCTTCATCTTTACATGGACGTGTCGAGATTTTGTATGGAAGGAAATGAATGAATGAATAATTAAAGTTAATAAATATAAAAATAAATAACTGAATGAATAAATTGAAAGGAAGCAAAACAAGCAAGCAAACAAAAACAAAAGAAGGAAGGAAGGAAGCAAGCAAGCAAGTAATCAAGACAAAGCAAGCAAGTAAGCAAGAAAAATCAAGCAAGCAAGCAAGCAATAAAAGCAATGAAAGTAAGCAAGCAAGTAATTAACAAACAAGCAAGCAAGCAAAGCAAGCAAGCAAACAAGCAAGCAAGAAAGTAATGAAAGTAAGCAAAGCAAGCAAAAAATGCAAGCAAGGTAGCAAGCAAGCAAAACAGTAAATCAAACAAGCAAACAAGTAAAACAAAGCAAATCAAACAAAGCAAACAAGCAAAAAGTGCAAGCAAACAAGCAAGCAAAGCAAAAGAAAGCAAATCAAGCATGCAAACAAGCAAAAAGCAAAACAAAGCAAAAAGCAATCAAACAAAAAAGAAAGAAAGCAATGTAAACAAAAACAAGCAAGCAAAGCAAGCAAACAAGCAAGTAAACAAACAAGCAAGCAAAAGCAAGCAAAGCAAGTAAAAGTAAGCAAAATCAAGCACACAAGCAAGCAAAGCAAGCAAATACAGCAAGCAAACAAGCAAGTAGCAAAGCAAGCAAACAAGTAAGCAAAAACAAAATCAAACAAACAAACAAGCAAGATAGTAAGCAATCAATCACACAAAGGAAACAAGCAAGCAATCCTATCAAGCAAGCAAGCAAGCAAGCAAAGTGAGCAAGCAAGCCAGCCACGCAAGAGTGCAAGCAAATGAACCAAGCAAAGCAAACAGAGCAAACAAAGCTAGCAAAAAGTGGAAAACGAGGAAGCAAGCAAGCAATCATAGCAAGTAAGCAAAACAAAGCGCAAAGCAAGCAATCATAGCAAGCAAAGCAAACAATGCAAGCAAGAAAGCAAATCATGCAAAGCAAACAAGCAAAACAAAGTGAGCAAAGCAAGTGAGCAAAGCAAACGAGCAAAAATCAAGCAAGAAAACAAGCAAGCAATCAAAGCAACAATCTAGCAAGCAAGCAAACAAAGCAAGCAAACTTATCAAAAGCAAAGCAAAGAAGGTAAGCACAGCAAGCAAGCAATGTAGCAAGCAAGCAAATCTATCTACAGTTCCTTTTCCCAATCAAATCCAGTGAAAAATGAATGATGAATAATAACAGAGGCAGAGGTTGGAGAGGCCTTTCGAGATGACATTTCAGCCGCAGAAATTTGTGGTTCAGTTCCTTGAATGTGCAAATTGCACAAGATTCCCTTCATGTACCTCCTGCAACAGAGCGCTGTCTATCGAGAATTCGAAGCAATATTGATTGTGTCACTGCAGAGGAAGAAGAACAGGAAATAGAAAAAAAAGAAAGTTCGAGTTTGCAATGTTATTAACCACACGCATGAAATGATAATAATTGATAAATGATAATAATAATTGAAATAAAGAAAGGGAATCACTTTGATGATGCTTATCTTGAACAAATCTCCTTCATATGTAAGTTACATATTCATTT
>NC_089755.1:5274017-5276517 GCF_040412425.1 Macrobrachium rosenbergii
TAAGGGTGCTGACTGACTGAGAGGGTCTACTGTGTGATGGTGAAGATTCAGGGTGTCCTTGCTCCGTCCAATCTTCACCAGCGTTCAAAGTGTTTTCGGCAATGCTTTCATTAAAATTAATTTCAGGGTCGTCTCTTGCTCCGTCAATCTTCACCAGCGTTAAAAGTTATAGCTGATGCTCCATTATTACTTTTTATAACTTGTTCTACAAATGCCCCTTATGTTTTCGCTTCAAAGTTCAGGTCAGTTTTGACTCTTATCATGAACCACCTAATAATGGGTCTAGGGATCTGGGAGCATTAGTACTCCATAGAACCATTGGGTTCAAAATGGTTCTTCTTCATCTCCAAGTTTCTGATATAAATTCGCCTCATTCTGATATCCTCATTTTGGAGACTTCATTATTCATCTGTCTTCAGTTTTTAGAGAGACAGACTATTCTACAACTTAAAGCAAACGCCTGTCCCTGATTATCATGTACAGTACATGCTTTCAATATTCTTGTTTTCTTTTTTTATCTATTACCCTGATTCCTTTAGGTTTTTCTTTTCAAGTTTTTGTTCCTTCTCTTTCAGCATCGCTGGTTTGAAAATCCTGACCCATTTTTCTCCACTTGAGAGAACTCCCCCAAAATTGCGGGGGTCAAACTCTATAGTGATATCAATTCCAATTATTAAAAAACTAAATTTAATTGTATAATAGTTCTATCTGTTGATACTTATTATTCGTCACTCTGTAATGATACCACTTTTGACTTATTAAAAAGAAAAGAAATCTATCAGCATACTGAAAATAAACTCAGAACGCAGAATGCAATATTTAGGTTATTTTGAAAAAAAAAAAAAACTTTTGAGTTACAAAGTATGTTTTGTTATCTTGCCAAAAAAAGAAATATAAGGTCCTTTTCTCGGTGGAATTAGGTTTATATTTTGCACCTGTTTCACACAATCCTACAAAATTACCATATATTGCAAATTACTTTCACCAGAACGGAATGAACAACAGTACTTAGTGTCAAAAAGCACCTGTGTAAATTCTGACATTATTTTTATCCCCTAAAAAGTTTTTTTTTTTCGTCAAAAATACACTTTTTAGGCTTTATGTACCTGCACCATCTACTATTTAGTCTCATCTAGAATGATTGAAATTTTCATTCTCAACCGATTCCTGAAGGAGAAATCTAACCTTAGACTGAAAACTATCCTTCGGTCTCTCTCCTGCGAAGGACTTTGCAAACAGGATATCCTACAAGTCCGTCTCTCTCTCATGTTTCCCAAAGGACGTTTGAAGTCCAAAGGTTGATGAAAGTCCACTGAGAGATGATTTCTCGAGAGTCTTTTATTCACATTTCACGAGATTTACTTCTATGAAATGTAAATGAGGGTCTTGGTGATAAAATGGCAAAGAAGATTCTAATTTGTTTTCTTTATGTAATGTGGAATGGAGATGGTTAATAACATGACTTCCCTCTCGTCTTTTCCTGTAAACTCCTTCCTCCTCTTCCTCTCTTTTTCTCTTGATTTAAAACTGTCAGTTGCTGCGAAGTATGAGATTAACATATAATACTAATATTTATTGGCTATTTCCAAGCCTCAAGAAGGGGGAAAGAGAATCAATAAACAATTCATCATAGATGAAAAGAACAGAATCTCTCTCTCTCTCTCTCTCTCTCTCTCTCTCTCTCTCTCTCTCTCTCTCTCTCTCTCAATAGATAGATAGATAGATAGATACACAGATAGATAATGAATTTCGTAAAAGCTCAGAAAGGTCTTCAGGACTTCGAATGAAACGTAACTTCAAGTTTAATGGTAAATAACATTGATGGATCACACTGTTATTCTGCCATGTTAAGTGTAATCATCGATTACATTTTAAGGGTTGAATGAACAAATTACCTTTATTAGCAATTAAGTCTATCCCTTCTCTTTCTCCTTATATAAATATTAAGGTTAATTAGTCAATCAGCAACCCATAATCTGTTAATCACTTCTTGGTGACACCAAAGACGCGTCCATTTGTTCCTTAATCAATGAACTCTGATGCCTCGAAATCATTCGACATAATTCTCATTTAAATATTCAAGAGTAACTTTTTCTTAACTGCTAAACATAAAGTATGAAATGACATTTAATATTTTCCTACCATGTATATTACCATTACCATTTCCCTCGCTCCCATAAATACCATAATGGAATGTACCTTTTCCCATGAGCCTTCAGGTTCAGGTCAAAGTGAAATTGAATCTGTTTTGGTTACAAATCTAAGACGGAAATTCTGGTTGAAGCTGCGTCAGAAATACCTGGGAACTGCCATCATAAAGATGTGGAAATATATTTTCTTGTAATTTAAGTGAAATTGGAAAGGAAATGTCATTAATTACTCAGGGAAATTTCGAAGTAATATTTTTCCACCATTGACACAAAATCCCTAAGGGAAGACAAAGGGGTACGGGCAGAGCTAAGGTAAGAACACAGGTAGGGGTAGGGGTAGGGGAAAGGTG
>NC_089755.1:5279017-5312509 GCF_040412425.1 Macrobrachium rosenbergii
GAGAAAAAAGACTATTTTAGTACTAAATACTCAAATGCAGCTGAACAAGATTAACAGTGTTCATGGGTTGCTATTATTCAAACACTGTTCTCTTTTTGCTCTGACTCCCATGACTGTGTTACTTCAACAAAAGACACCATATAACTGCATAAACATTTATGCAAACTTTATCTTTGGCCAGGATTTCATTCGTGTAAAGATATATATATATATATATATATATATATATATATATATATATATATATATATATATATATATATATATATATATATATATATAAATAAATAAATATATATATATATATATATATATATATATATATATATCTATATTTATATATATAGGCATCTATATCCTTCAATGCAAAAGAGGAGATTAACAAACTTTTTGCCTTATACTAAATATCACTGAGAAAATCAGAACATCCATTTTAACAAGAGGCACAACAAGAATAACAGAAAAATTTTTCGTCCGGATTTGTTATACATCAAACACTGGCTTCTTCTTTTAACGACTTCGCTTTTTTGGCGTTTCAAAAAATTTTGTTTTTTTCAAAAAAGACACACGAACTGCCTTCATTTGAAGGACTTTTGATTTAGTTTTTGAAAAGAGGAGTCTGTGGGTTTAAATCGGAAAAATTATCTGCCTGACATTGTATATAAGAAATAAGTGATGATATGGATATCACAGTTATGTTTTCACATGGAGAAATGCATACCCGACCCATGCAATCTTCTTCCCAGCAGCGAAAAATTGTTGCGTCATAGGGCGATAGTTCATGAACTTATTCGGATGTTATATATGTTTTGGAAAAAAGTTTATTGTAGTGTCCGTGTTTCTTGTAGTGAATAATGTGTGTGTATTTAGTTCTGTAAACAGTAAGATTTTTAACAGAGGACTTTCCAAGAGGTACAATATCCTTGACTACATTTATATAAACCCGGAGATTCTCCGAATAGACTTGCCTTATAGTTTGACAGTCGGCTCACTGAGAAAATCAGAACATCCATTTTAACTCCTAATTCCGATCAGCATCCACTAAAGAACGCATATTCCCCCAGAGACCTCCTTTTGATGAATAAAAATGATTAATGAAAAGCGAGTGATCAAGATTTTCTTGATAATCTACTCTCTTCCCACTGAATTATTTAAATCACAAGAGGTTTTCTCCTTTGTGTCTTAGAAGAAACCGTCGTATGAAAAACTTTTTTGGTCAACTTTATCCATTTTTGGGGAGACATTGCGTCATGTTTTGAAAATCTTTGACGGGAGAGCTTTCAGAAATCTCTTCACCTATTTTCTGGCTATGAGGATTTTTGGAGTGACGATGTTGGCGTTTGTCATCTGTTCATTTCTTAATTACAAAATAGTACAGCATAGGATTTTAATATATATATTTATTATTGACTAGTTTGCATATTTAGTTATTACAATTTAGAGGTCGAATTGAAGCATGTTTAGTTTAGTAGGTCCAAGTAGTACCGATCCAAGTGTATGATTTGCACACTGTAGAATCTTAATCATCACGACGTTTTCCAAGAAATAAATCATATATAAAACATATGAAATTTCCGATAAAAGATGCATTTTAAAAACGTTGTACAAAGACTCTTCAACTTCTTAAGCCTGCAACTTGTGGTACGAACTTCCTTAAGAAGATAAATAAAAGAGAAAGAGAAAAAAAAAGAAGAGTTTGTCACATTCTTTTGAAGCGAAGAACGATCCCGTGTGGTGTCTCCTTGATCAGATTTTTCGCCTTAACTTTTATGAAGACTTTTCCCAGTAATTTTAGAAGCAGCCTCAATACTCTTTTCTGGGAAGGTTACAAGAAGTTTTGGAGTTACGCCAGAGAGGACCTCCAGGGAAAGTGGAGGTTTTACGTTTGAGAGGAAAATATATACAGAGAAGCCGTCACTCTGTCGCACCCGTTGGTTCCTTTCCATCATTTTTCGCTTCTCTGGAAATTGTAGACATTCAGTGTTTTTTCGGATATAGATATCGATATCAAGCCATTGTCCCATGTTCCCCGTGAAGGGGATAGTGCTGTCAGTACACCTCACACGGTGCACTTTAGGCATTTCTTAAGGTTCTTTGCAGCGTCCCTTCAGCCCCTAGCTGCAACCCTTTTCATTCCTTTTACTGTACCTCCGTTCTTATGCTCTTTCTTCCGTCTTACTTTCCACTCTCTCCTAACAATTGTTTCATAGTGTAACTGCAGAAGATTTTCCTCCTATTGTACCATTGTAACCTTCTTAACTCTCAATTTCCCTTTCAGCGCTGAATGACCTCATAGGTCCCAGCGCGTGGCTTTTGGACTAAATTTTATATTTCATTGCATTCCTAGAGCTTCCCTGAAAATGGTTTAAGATTCTTAAATCTTTCATTTTACCTATACACCAAACTTTGAATTGTAAATAATATAAAGAGAGTAATGCCCAAAATAATATGTGTAGAGGAAGTAGAAGGCAGTGAATGGGTTGGAAAATGGGTATTAAATTTATTTAATGAATTATGGAAAGGGCAGGAGAGAGCAGATATCTGTAGGGAAAAGTGGAGACATGATATCACCATCTACAGCAGAAACACATTGGTGGGATAAGAAGGCCCATTAATGTGCTCAGCAAACTTGGAATAAATCGTATGTCTATAATTTATGTATATATGAAACATAAAATGAATTGATACAAATATCATGATAAAATTGAAAATATCAATTCAACTGACTGAATCTGCTAAAACATTAGATCATCTAAAAGTCATTTAAATTATTCATCGAATACATATTTATGCATCTTCTTCAGTTTGATGTTAACGTACACAATTTTCTCTCCAGACCAAAAGCCATCAAGCTTTTGAACCCAGATTTCCATTACTGAACGAATGGCATGCATTCAGTGAATATATATTGAGTGATGCTATTTATAAATATCACGGAAACATCTTTTATAATACATTTGTTATTAGTGGATGAAACTGCATAGCTATGAGAAGGTAAAGAGGAACATATGAGTATGATTATTACGGATTGCAGAGCGTATGCAACATATTAATGTTATCAGTTTCCCTGCTCCCTTGAGCTGAGAATGCTCTGCCTGAAAGTGTTGCTTTCCCCCGAGAGATGGTCTCAGGAAATAATGTTTTTCCTGCAAAATCCTCTTGCATAAAGATCTGGATACTTAACACTTTGGGCGAGAAGGTTTGGCGTAGTCTTGCTTATTTAGATGCCTGGAAATATATTTTCCCCCCGAAATGGTCTCAGGAAATGAGGTTTTCGTACAAAATCCTTTCATAGAAAGATCAGGATATTCAGTAAATTGCGCGAGAATGCAATAGCACTAATTGATTTCAACTGCAAACCTGAGTTGCTCAGAAGAGCTGGACCAATCGAGGAAAATGAACTCTGCAAGACCATTAATCCGCAAACTATTTACAACGCCAAAGTTTTCGATACGATTTCAGAAAGTCATGAGACCAGAATTAGTGTTGTTGGACTTCTTACTTTACCTGGAAGACATTACACCTTCTAATTACCGAGTAATGGCGGTCGTTGTGCTGAAGTATTCGACGATTTGCAGGAAAATTCAGACCTTGATGGCCTTGTTTCTCTCACAGAGAGAGAGAGAGAGAGAGAGAGAGAGAGAGAGAGAGAGAGAGAGAGAGAGAGAGAGAGAGAGAGTGGCTGATCCAGTTTCTGTGACATTGTTTGTTAGAAGAATAAAAGATGTTTAATTGCTTAGACTTTTATTTTTAGTTTGCGGTAATAAAAAAGGTATTATCTTATTCGAATGTAAAGAAAGATATATATATATATATATATATATATATATATATATATATATATATATATATATATATATATATATATATATATATATATATATATATATATATATATATATATATATATATATATATATATATATATATATATATATATATAATGGAAATTTTGTGTAGATATATATTGTTTCAAACAAAATCTTCACAAACAACTAAAATTCCACAGACCACAAGAACACCGGAGACAGTTCACGCTGTAATTACCGTGCAATAATTGCCATTTTACCGAAACGTGCGGTAATATTCGATAATGTTGCAATTGTGATGGCCACTCATTCGCTAATTCTCTGCCTAAACTAGAAAAAGGAAAAAATGTTTCTAAATACCTTATTTTTTATTCCCTGCATTTATGACTTAGGCTGAAAATGAATTTAATAACTGGTTCCAGTGGATAATTCATTCAATATTCGCACTGACTCGCGTTCGGCTGCTTGTCGTAAGTAGTGCTTGCTCCTATGAAGCAAAAACTATTTTGTAGAATTTCGTCGAAGGTACAAAGTACTGGTGGCAAAATTTAAAACACGTACGCGCGCACACGCCTCATGACATAGTACTCTTGTCGAGCGAGTAAGTCTTCAGTCTTGACAACAGGACATGAAAAATGACAGAGATTGTTTAGTTCAATGTTCTGTACAACGACGCGCTATGATATATCAGAAAATGCGCCTGTTCAAGGTTTCAGTATTGTTCATCTTGTGAAGAGTTTGCAAGCGTGAATTGTTTACATAAAAGTGATTTTCTTTTTATTTATAGACACATTTTTCGTCTCTTACTCAGATTCCCCAATAGACTATCTGCCATGTTTCGTTTATTTGTTAGACGTGTTAACATATGACTCCCAGTTCAGATGACGACTGGAAAACAGAACAGTAACCTACTATCTCTCTCTCTCTCTCTCTCTCTCTCTCTCTCTCTCTCTCTCTCTCTCTCTCTCTCTCTGCTCTGCCTGTCTGTCTGTCTGTTTCCCCAAAGCGACTGGATACAACCTGATCTAATTAACTCAAGCTTTTGTTGTTCCGTGTCTGCTAAAAATCCTTTGCACAAACAAAAGGAAATCGGAAAAATGGAGCCAAAAATAACTTCCTTAATTTTTCTGTTCACGGAAATGGAGAGACAGCGACTTACAAATTTTTTTATTACCTCTCTCTCTTATGCTCTCTCTCTCTCTCTCTCTCTCTCTCTCTCTCTCTCTCTCTCTCTCTCTCAAAATATCCACTCTTATTTAACATTATCAGACCTTAATTGCCTCAAACTTTAATGAAGACACTTCATATATATTTCCTTTATCAGAACCATTTTGGCTTTTTATCGGACATTTAATGTCCTTACCGTAAATGGACTGAAATGACATTAAACTCACTAATGAGAATGAGCCTGATAAGAGAGGGGGAATGGGGCACAGTGAGGCCAGAGCCAATGGGGCGATCGAGTGACGGCAAGTCACCAAAGTCATCAATCGGTTGTTCTCGATTCCTTTATTATTATTATTATTATTATTATTATTATTATTATTATTATTATTATTATTATTATTATTGTTGGTTGTTGTTTTTGTTAGATTGTTGTTTTATTATTATTATTATTATTATTTTAAACAATTATTATTGAAAGTGATTGCTGCAAGTGTTATTGAAAGTGATTCAGTTTATATAGCATTTTTTTATCTTTTCTCTATTTTTCTAATGACTGACTTTTCTTGGTTACTGCATTGCGCCAGTAACTCTCCGACACAGCAAGTAAAGAGCTCATTAAATACGACCCTGGAAGTTGGTTCCTACCCACTAGCATTAGACAACCTACTGTGCCAAGACCAGCAACAGACACCATAGCAAGCAACACTCCTGGCTCTGCAATGCAAGATCCTGTGAGCCACCTGGCGACCAATGAGAATATTCACAGGACAATACCAGGCAGTGACGTCAAGCAATGTCACACACCACGCAGTGATGTCACACACCAGCCCCGCTGGTCAGCGAGACTACAGCAATGCAACCTTCAAGTTTGAGATTTTGTCTTGAAGAAACTTCTCACTAGCCAATGAGTGGCCTGCATTTCGCCTTAGCCAATCAGAAGTCAGCATGCAGTTGACCCCCTGCTGACCACCACGTATATAAAGAGTAGGACCCAGCATGAACACAGTCTCGGACGAGCTCTCTCACCAAGAACATCTCCTCTTGGAGTTTGCCTTGTGCTCTCCCACCACTGTGTTGTGCGACATCATGCCTTACCAGCCAAGGACAACAGTTTTCCACTATTTCTCTGACAATCAGCTCGGAGAAATTTCAGCGACTGGTGAAATTTTTGTGTTAAGAAAAACGAACTTTCTGTGAACAGTGAAGAATAGACATTTTGTCATAACTTGTGTCATGTGTGTGTTTTTTTTTTTTCTTCTCATCTCTTCCAAACAGGTAAGATGACGAGGAAGAGAGCAGTCTCCCTCTCCTCCCTCACCCTCCCAGTGCCCCAGACCCTGCCAGGAGGAGGATTATGGACTCTGACAATCGACAATGAAATAACCCCAACTCCTGTGGAAATGGACACTGCCACGATGACCCCAGCTACAGAAGACTCAGCCCCTGACCAGCACATGACTGAGGAGCCCCCGCCCCCTTTCGGACAAGGTAGAATTCTGGGCACAAGTTCACAGGAAAAACCAAAAACAAAGGTACATTACATGGATCTTCAGCATGTCCCAAAACCTGTTAACATAATAATTGTGAAAAAATCTGGTGATAATGATCTGCCCAAACTCAGGGCACTTTCAAAGATAGCTGCCATGGAAACAGCAAACCCATCACTAATCATGACTGCCAAACCAAACCTGAAGGGAAATTTCACAATCACCCCAAAGAATCAAGAAACTGGAATTCTTGAAAAACACCCCTGAGCTTGTTATGCTTAACCCTGCTGAATGATTGATGAAAGCAGTAGTTGGCAACTACCCAACCGAATTACAACTCACCCATCATGAGTGCAGAGAGGTGCATTAGCACAAGGTCAAACTGCCCTACTCAAAAGGTGATATGCACCTTTAAAGGACCCATGCCCTCTCAGATGAATCTAGGAATCTGGGGACTCTTCCCAGTGGAAAACTACACCCCAGAACCTTTATGATGTTTCAAGTGCCATCGGTTTAGGCACCACTAGGAAATATGCACAGGGGTCGAAATCTGCAGCATATGTAGCCGCCGACACCCAACAAAAATCTGTTTGGCCAGATTCAAAGCTGGCCTGCCAACCCTTGCATGTTGCCCTAACTGAAGAGGAAAGCACCATGCCTGGCACAAGAAATGTCCTGGCTGGCTCCAGCGCATTGCATGCATGAAAGGTAAAATACAAAACACTAGCAGATCCAGAAAAATTTCAAGGGGGGCACCAATTTTCATATTATATATATATATATATATATATATATATATATATATATATATATATATATATATATATATATATATATATATATATATATATATATATATATATATATATATATATATATATATATATATTATATATTATATATATTATATATTATTATTATTATTATTATTTTTTTTATATATATATTTTATCAAAATTGTATTATTTCTATAATAGATTTTTATTTTTAAATATATATATATATATTTTCATATTTCTCATTTATATTATTATCTAAATCTTCAATATTATTTATTTTATTATCTATTTTCATTCATGGGCACATGCCCAGGTATCATCCCCTAGTGGTACAAAACCATCTCCCCCTCCTCCTGTGCAAACTACTCCCAATCATTACCCTCCTCTTCCCAATCCACTTCCTCGAAACCTCCCTCTCCCTCCAAAACCACAGAGACAACCCTGACCCACTAGACAGCAAGGCCCTCTTCCTCCCCACTCCAAGGCTACCTTTCCCCCCAACTCATCACCCCCTCCCAAGCTACCCCTCTCTCCTTTTCCAGTCTATACTTCACCTTCTCCCTACATTCCGACCTCTCCTTCTCATCTCGCTCCCTCCATCCCTATCCCCTCCCCTGAACTGTACAACTCTGTCTCTCCAAGCCCCCTACTCACGCAACAGAACATGCCTCAAATATTACTCTACCTCCTTACACAAGATGCACTCGTATCATCAGGGATTACAACACAGACAACCCAAAGACTGAGTGGAAATTCAACAAGGATAAAATCATACACTTCACAAAGAAAATCATGACTGCCTTCACTGAATTGGCAGAAATCCCATTCACCCAAACCCTTACCGAAAAAGCCATCAGTCAGATCCTCAATAAGACAATGTCCTAGCGATCAAATTCATGAGCACAGACAGCGACACCGATTCCACCACCAGCTCTGACACAAACCCAAATTCCCCCCTCAATAATGACAGGGAACTGCTGAAAATACTTCACTGGAACATTCTCAGCGTATGCTCCAAATCTGCATTACTGCAGTTGCAAATATCCCTTGGAAATCATGATATCATTACTCTGCAAGAAACACTCCTTAGAGAACACCTGTCCTTTTCCTTCAAAGGATAAACTGTATACCAGACACCTCACATGGACTCTAAAAGAGGGCTCCTAACACTGGTCAAAATCAGTATTCCCTCCTCCCAGATTCCAAGCATAGACTGTGGACCAGAAGCAGAAATATTAAGCATCAAAATCATTCTAGAGGGCACAACTGTTACAATCTACAATGTTTACAGAGCACCGAATAGCACCCTAGAAGCAGGTGCACTTTTTTTTTGATGCAGCCTCCTGAGAAAATGCCCTTATTACAGATGATTTCAGTGCACACCACCCCTTCCTTAAGTCCAGACAACAAACCAACCCTGCAGGATGGCACCTGCACTTTCTATTCCAGGAATTCCCAGAAGTAAAATTGTTGAACAGTGCGATGAGCCCACACATCTACACAGTGGTAGGCTGGACCTCACTCTGGTTTCCAAAAACCTGCAGGAAGGGGCAATATGGGAATTGCTCCCCGTTCTTATCAGTGACCACTTTGCCTTGCAAACAAGGCTACTGTTAAGGAGTCTCCCTCCCCCTCCTCTTCCCCCTCCCAGATGGAACCCTGAGTTTGCAAATTAGAACTCTTTCAAAAATCACATAACTACCTGGTCCACAGAATACATAAATCTTTTTCTGCAGGATGTTGTACATTACAAAATTTCTGCAACAACATAACTAGTGCCGCTAGATCATCCATGCCAAAAAAGAAATACCCCACCACAAATACAAACCACAAAGATGCCTGGTACTACAACTCTCAGATAAAGGAGATGAAAAAAAGAGTAAACCAAGTGAGAAAACTCTTCAGAAGGTACAGAACAGACAGCTTGCATGCCACACTGATTGAAGTCTCAGCTCACTCTGCTCAGGTATCCAAAGAAGTGAGACAAGAAACCTGGTTTCAATGGTGCAGACTGTACACCATCTCACACCCATTGCCAAGCTGTGGAACTGGTTCAACAAAGTCTCTGGTAAAAAGAATTTCATAAATGTCCCTCACTCTGACCCACAAAGTGAAGCTGACAGAGTCACACAGCATTTCACCAACAGGATGAAGCCTGTCAACCTCTACCTTCGACACTCTGCAATGCCTAAGATCATTTAGAACCTCTCAGAAGCAGGAGTGTACTTGAAGCCTGCAACACTCATGACCAAACAGACACTCCCTTCACCATGGAGGAATTAAACTTTGCATTAAAGAAAGCAAAGGATACTGCACCTGGATCTGACCTTGTAATCTACAGCATACTCAAGAATATGGGTGAATCTGCAAAGACAGCATACCTAATGCTGGTCAACAAGACCTATGTCAAAGAATCAGACCGGGGAAATGGAACCAGCAGGACATAAACCCAATTCCCAAACCAAAACAGCCAGACACCTACAGACCCATTGCTTTAATTAGCTGCACCAAAAGGGTAGCTGAGAGGATGGTCCCCAATAGACTACTCTAGAAAGCAGACCCCCTACATCCATGTATCTATGCATACAGAAAGGAAATTGGAACTCAGGAATGCATAACTGATGTCCTGTCCAAAATAAACGAAAGTAAAGCCTTAATTGTCTTCCTCGACCTTGAGAAAGCCTATGAGTTGGCAAATTCCACTGTTATACTCTCTTCACTTGTTCAAAAAGACATAAAAGGTAATCTCTTGGCATGGACACAAAAGTACACTCAGAATCGAGAAACGAGAGTCTACTTTGAAGGAGCCCACTCTGAGTTCAGTGAACATGAAAATGGGACCCCAAAAGGAGGAATACTCAGTCCCTTTCTCTTTAATGTCCTCATGGAAAACCTCGCCACACAGAACCTACCCAAAGGAGGAGAAATCTTCATTTATCCAGATGATGTCTGCCTACTGTGGCCCCAGAAACCAGGAGACATTCAACTGTAGAAAACCCAGCAATCATTATACTTGATCTAAGATAAGTGCAAAGAGCTTGGCCTCAACACTGACAAAACTAAAGCTATGGCCATCTAGCACACTCACAAATCCAATAATCTCCCCATCATGGGAAAACCCATAGAATGGGTGAGAGACTTCATGTGCCGGGGGGTGAATATAAATCATATAAATTCTCGTTGGCAAATGAAACACAGCATTTGAAGCAGAAGACCAAATGTCGCCTAAATGTGATGAAAAAAATCACTTCACCTCGCAAAGGTGCATCAAGTCATCTACTCAGTATGTTCTACATTCAAACCACCAGTTCTGCAGTATGTGGTGCTGGTGCTCACAAAGATGACACACCCTCAGGTCTGCTTACTTGAAGTGATTCAAAACGATGCAATGAGTCATTACATGTGTCCCAATGTGGGCAAAACTCTGCCTTCTCAGAGCAGAAACCAACCTTTTCCCTCTCCCTTCCAGAGTTGATCAAAGAAATGCCCTCACCAATGTCAAAACTTTGAAAAGCGGTAGGCATTGCCCTTTGAGGAACAAAATAACTAGAATCCTAAACTTGCATGAGGAACTCAATCCTCCCAGGAATTATATGGGGAACCTCCTCGCCACTCTGAGGAGGATCAACATGCAAGAAGCTGCTGCTGCAACTAAGAGAAAACACATCCAGCAACAACTATGTCAAGCTCCCCTCCTTGGCCTCCCATCCCCTTCAATTTCCATTTCACTCTTCTCCTGGCAAACAAGGCACTCTGCTCTCCAGCACAACTCAGATAAGCTGCACAAGCAGCCACAAACAACACATCTGCTCCTAACGTTTACTACACAGATGGTTCAGTGGACCGAAATATACCAGCAGCAGCTGCAGCAGTAGTCTCCTCCTCCCTAAAAGCAAGCTGGAGACTTTCAAAAACAATGCCTCCACCCTGCAAACGGAGCTAGTTGGCATCCAAAAGGCGCTGGAAGACTCCCTAAACCAGGCAGGAAACACAACAATCCACACTGATTCAAAGTGTGCAATTCTCGCTATAAAGAATCAATCACACACTGAAAATGTCCACATCCTAACCAGCACAAAAGCTGCAGCCTTCGTTCATCAGAGCAAAGGAAGGCAAATGACACTGAATTGGATTCCCAGTCACATAGGAATCCAAGGAAACGAAGAGGCAGATCAACTTGCAAAAAGCACTCTGCAATGCAATACAATCAGTATTGCCCTAAATCAGTCCGTCACGCAAATGAAACAAAAAATTTTCAGGTACTGCCAAAATGAAGCCCACAGCAAAATTCGTCAGTCACTTCTCCAAGGATCCAGGTCTGCAAAATGGCATGTAGAAAACACCAAATTACAAAGTTTTTCTCTTTCCAGGAACACACCCAGAAGACTCGCAGTCATCATCAGTCGGCTACGGTTAGGATATATGTGCACCTGGCAGTTAATCAATCCAGAAAACAGAGCATGCACATACTGTGAACAAGTAGTGGATGAGCCACTGGATCATTACCTGTTACACTGTCTGGAGACTTTTCCCCTGAGGCGGAACTTCACAGAGGCCCCGCTAACAAACACCAAACTGGTAACACACATAACTGAAAACATTGAAGAATTCTCAGCATTCCTCTGCTCCTACCCACCACCCAGGTAAACAAAAACGGGCCCCATGCCAAACACTGCCTCAGATTACTCATCATCTCACATTTACCTTCTGCAAAAGTGTCTCTCTTTTTATTTACCTCTTTTCAGGCTGACGCAACCAACTCATCTCCACTGAGACCTTTTCAGAATCTGCACGGGTGACCCATGGCTCAACATCTTCACAGCAACCCCTAAGTTATGTGTTTTACAACCTTTTTCCAATCAATTGCTCAGTCATGAGCATCATTAACTTACCTTCAATATGCTTATCACTTTATGATCCCTAGCAGCATTATCAAACTTGTGAAGTTCCTTGGTTTTACTCTCACCTTACCATATAATTTTTGTCTATCAAATTATCTCACACATCTATCTAATTATTCATGTCGGTGCTAGTATTCAAACTGATAGAATTTTTCATTTATTGAGCTAATTATTCAATTATTTAAATTTTAATTATTTTTTCACTCATATGGATATATATTCTTATCTTAATTTTACCTTAGTCTCTTCCTTTAATTTATTCATTTATGTTTATTTTTTAACTGTTATTTTAATTTTTCCCCTCTCTCTCTTTTCCATGGCAACCCACCCCCACTAAAACGCACCTCTTAGACATCCATACTGCATCCCACTTCACCAAATGACTTACGGACTGCTCTACGAGCAAGGCCGTGATGGCACACAGCCGTCTCAAGTATAAGCAAAGAACATCTTCCATTAATTACAAAACACCAGCATCACCTCCCAGTCACCACCACCAATCTCCTGCTCACTCAATAAAGTCAGCTATGACCACGCTTTTTCTCTCCCTCACATCCTTCCCTTCCTTTTTAGTCTCCTCCTCTCAAGACTAAAACTACAATCTGCTGTCGCTATGCCTTCATCTTAAGCTTTACACTTAATCTGAAGGGAAGTTTAAGTCTCAGCCTTTCTCTGCAACATAAAATTCCTCCCTTCCTTCCCAGCCTCTCCTACTCACTGGGACTTGCTGTCTGATGAGGAAGAAGTAAGAGCAAGTAAAGGGAATACAGAAAGAAGAGATCTCACTTATTAAAGAAGAAAAATAATAGTAAATTACTAAACAGATAAAAAAAATTAAAATGAAAGGAGAATAGTATTAGGGTAGTAATGCATTGCATCTTAGCTTGAACTTCCAAAGTGCCAATTGCACAACATCCTCAGTAGGGAGACTGCGCCACAGTCCAACGGTCTGAGGAATAAAGGACCCTCATAATACCGCTATGGCTACTACTTCTTCTACTAAGCCTACTATACTACCATTGAACGCCTTGAAACTGAAGGGAAAACCTGACAAGGCCTTTTCTGTCAATTTTTAGTGAATAGTCTTCCTAAATATCATTTCTGGCTGATGTTAATTAATACTTACTTGTGTTTATTGATTCTCTTTTGGTTCAAAGAACCTTTTCAAATACCTGACACTAAAGCTTGGATAAGTCTTTGTCTCTCAACACAAAGTTCCTCAAATACCTCCTAAGTTGAAAATGGACTTCCTCCAAAATTCGAAATCACTTCAACATGTCAATTAAGTATATAGAGACGATGATTCCGACTTTCAGTATTTGGGAAATATGGACGAATTAATGAGTAGTTTTCGGATAAGAAGGATGCATTCAGGAGTAATTTTCGGAAAATATGAGTGAATTCAGGAATACTTATCGGACTATATGAATGAAATAAGTAGTTTTCGAAAAATATAAATGAATTCAGTAGTAGTTTTACCGATGCCTTTTCGTGTTTACGGCTTCTCACTTTATTTTCAAGTTAAAATTAGTTTCTTCACAATAATCAAATATTTTCTAAAAGGAATTATCTCAGCAAAGGAATATGCATACCAAGATGCCTGTTAAATTAACTTTGAAAAATTTCTGAGAAATTCTCTTATTGCAATGTTACCTCCAATTTAGTTCAAGTTCCCCAACGAAATAAATCCAGAGTGAAATAAAAAGAATAATAAAAACAAACCAACAAACAGCAGTTTCATGTTGGTGTGATATGTTTAGGTGGTCAGTTAAGACACCAACGCTCTCGCACGTACGAGCACCAGAGGAAAGTTTCCCAAAAGAACTTTTGTGGCGGAGTTTTTGTCAGGACTAATTTGCAGAAGACCTCCACTACTTACGCCAGGGAACCCCCGTAGGGGTTAGTGCCGTCAGTGCACCTCACGCGGTGCACTGTAGGCATTACTTAAGGTTCTTTGCAGCGTCCCTTCGGGCCCTAGCTGCAACCCCTTTCATTCCTTTCATTGCACCTCCGTTCATATTCCCTTTCTTCTATCTAACTTTCCTCAACCCTCTCCTAACAATTGTTTCATAGTGCAACTGCTTTGAGGTTTTCCTCCTGCTATACCTTTCAAACCTTTTCACCCTCAGTTTCCCTTTGAGCACTGAACGACCTCATAGGTCCCAGCGCTTGGCCTTTGCCTAAATTCTATATTCTTTTCTACGCCAAGGTAACAGCACGACAGAAAATGGAAAACATGGCAACATACATAAAATAAATCTCAGACTCACGAGAATTTTGCTTCCGCAAAAATTCCCAGTTCATTTTGAAACCTCGTTTCCGGGAGAATGTTCCCTTCGAGGCTAACAAGGAAAAGACAGATTTCCCTCGAGTGTTCGTCGAAATAATAATTCTGGTTCTGGGTCGTCATATGGGACTGTGTTTCTTTGCTGCTGCCTATGAAACAACGAACTGATTTTTCTAGAAATAAAATTAGGTTTTGTTAATTGTTACATTCATTTTCACCAAGCGAAGATGCAGTGCATTACTACCCTAATACAAGTCTCCTTGTATTTTAATAAATTACTTACATTTTTATCTATTTATTTATTAATTGTTAATTTTTTTTTTATTTCTAATTGGTGATTTCTTTCTGTATTTCCTTTTACCATCTGTCACTTCTTTCTCATGAACACCATTTTCTTCGGATGCCTCAATTTCAAGTCAATGGCCCCTGTGGTGGTTTTGTTCCATAAGATTCTAAATAATAATAATAATAATAATAATAATAATAATAATAATAATAATAATAATAATAATAATAATAATAATAATAATAATCGAGCACGATCTATATATGATTTTCAGATGTATATTTATTTGTTTTTGCTCCAGGCGATAAGTACTTACTATTAATAGAAAATTGCTGCTTTTAGATTGTAATTGCAAAGCATGAATTTAAATATATTCAATGTTCAAATGAGCAGTAATACAATAAGTTACAAATGTACGGTAGGTGTATGAAAATTATACAGGCCTGATGAACAGTCCTTTGACCTGAAAGAGCATTAAACTATTTTCTTGTAAAATAATCTGAAGGGCTGGAAATCCGCATTTTTCTTAATTTAGAGAATATCTAAGTGTATAGTTCGTCTAGAGTAAAAACATGACATTTTTATTATATTTCACAAAATCCTAGATAATATAAGGAATTTCCATCTGTGTGTTATGCACGCTTTTATTAAGGTTCGCGTTTTTCTCCCCCACTTTTAATTGTTCGTCTTCCGCCTGAATTTACGTCCACCCACTGTGACTCCACAAACAACAATTATACTTTCTACATCAGCCGTTTCCCCTTTGCGAGATTATCCCGCCTGGTTTAATTCATGTATGTCTTATGTACTTGTATGTATATACATGGACATGTATATATATATATATATATATATATATATATATATATATATATATATATATATATATATATATATATATATATATATATATATATATATATATATATATATATATATATATATATATACAATTTTTTTTTCTATCACAGTCATCCTATTCGACTGGGTGGTTTTTATAGTGTGTAGTTCCAGGTTGCATCCTGCCTCCTTAGGAGTCCATCACTTTTCTCACTATGTGCGCTGTTTCTAGTAGCACACTCTTCTGCATGAGTCCTGGAGCTACTTCGGCATCTAGTTTTTCCAGATTCCTTTTCAGGGGTCTTGGGATCGTGCCTAGTGTTCCTATGATTATGGGTACAATTTCCACTGGCATATTCCATATCCTTCTTATTTCGATTTTCAGGTCTTGATACTTATCAATTTTTCTCTTTCTTTCTCATCTACTCTGGTGTCCCATGGTATTGCCACATCAATGAGTGATACTTTCTTCTTGATTTTGTCAATCAACGTCACGTCTGGTCTATTGGCACGTATCACCCTATCTGTTCTGATACCATAGTCCCAGAGGATCTTTGCCTGATCGTTTTCTATCACTCCTCAGGTTGGTGTTCGTACCACTTATTACTGCAAGCTAGCTGGTGTTTCTTGCACAGGCTCCAGTGGAGGGCTTTTGCTACTGAATCATGCCTCTTTTGTACTGGTTCTGTGCAAGCGCCAGACATTCGCTTGCTATGTGGTTTATGGTCTCGTCTTTCATATTGCACTTCCTGCATATGGGTGAGATGTTATTTCCATCTATTGTTCTTTGAACATATCTTGCTCTTAGGGCCTGAGCTTGTGCCGCTGTTAGCATTTCTTCTGTTTCCTTCTTGAGTTGGTATTAATAATAATAATAATAATAATAATAATAATAATAATAATAATAATAATAATAATAATAATAATAATAATTAATATTATTATTATTATTATTATTATTATTATTATTATTATTATTATTATTATTATTATTATTATTATTATTATTATTATTATTATTATTATGCCAGGAGAGAGACCCAAATTCCTAATCAATCAAGTCCCTATTGGAAAAAAACGTAAGGAAAATAAATGAAAAATCTTAGCATAAGCGAACCTGTATATATTCCGTTTGGAAAAAAGGAGGTCGAATTCCATACCAGAAATAATAAAGAAAAAAAATATTGCATAAGTTTGTGGCATCTTTCCCAGTCAAGAATATTAGTGAGGAATGAGAGAATGAAATAGGAAATAAGCAAAAGAAATAAAAGTCACACTCATTATGAAACGCCTCAACACAGCAAAGCACAGGATTATAGATGGAATGATCATAAGGACACTTTAATAATTTACTTACATTTTTATCTATTTATTAATTTGTCAGTTTATTTTTTTTTTTTTTAATAAGTGATCTCTTCTTTCTGTATTTCCCTTTACCTCCTCTTACTTCTTCCTAATGAACACCATATTCTTTGGAAGCTTGAATTTCAAGTCAGTGGCCCCTTTGGTGGGCTTGTTCCATATGCATAGGTTTCATCTTCTGAATAATAATAATAATAATAATAATAATAATAATAATAATAATAATAATAATAATAATAATAATAATAATAATAATAATAATTTATTTCGTTTCAGTGCTAACGTTAAAACTTTTTTTTTTAACGCCTTAGTTAGAATTTAAAATCACTGGTCCCTGTAGGGACTTGTTGAATAAGTAATTGTTCCATATGAACAAGGGTTCTTCATCTGAATAATAATAATAATAATAATAATAATAATAATAATAATAATAATAATAATAATAATAATAATAATAATAATAATAATAATATATCCTTTACTTCCTGTAATCGTCTCCTTAAAGGAGACTTTTACCAATTTTAATCAATATCGACTCATCTTCCAAAAGCAAATACATTACTGTTGAAGGTAATGATAACCAAGTAAAGGAAACACTTATAGAAATGCACCTAAAGTCGAAATTCTTCACATTTTTTTCGGGCCAAAGGTTCTTTTGGAAAATCTGATTCCTCCTCCTCCTCTCTCTCTCTCTCTCTCTCTCTCTCTCTCTCTCTCTCTCTCTCTCTCTCCTCTCCTCTCTCCTCCTCAAATTCCTCCTCTTAATGAGAGCAAATCCTGAAAGGAAATAAACCCTTCTTTCAGAAAAGCACAGTTTATTCTGCTGGGTTCCCGAGGATTTTGTTTTAAGATGTTTTATTTCACGGAATTTCGTCAGAGGTACAGAAATCCAGACTTCCTGAGTAAAAAAAAAAATTATTAAAAAGTTAACGTAAAGGAATGATTTTGAGAATATTTATTTATTTATTTTTTCCTGTTTTTGTCATCGTTACTTATGATAAACCTTTCGACAAAGTGACATTTGATGCAGGGATTTCTACCAAAATATTGTTTCATTTACTTCGCACCCCCCTACGGACGGTAGTGCCGTCAGTGCACCTCATGCTGTGCACTGTAGGCATTACCTAAGGTTCTTTGCAGCGTCCTTCTGCCCTTAGCTGCAACCCCTTCCATTCTTTTTACTGTATCTCCGTTCATATTCTCTTTCTTTCATCTGGCTTTCCACCCTCTCTAACAATTGATTCATAGTGCAACTGCGAGGTTTTCCTCCTGTTACACCTTTCAAACCTTTTTACTCTCAAATTCCCTTTCAGCGCTGAATGACCTCATAGGTCACAGCGCTTGGCCTTTGGCCCAAATTTTATATTTCAGTTCCATTGACCAAAAGGGCCTTGAAATTTCCTTTTCATTTTTCTTTTACAAAAATATTTTCTGGTTCAATTTCCATCGCAGATGAGTCGAAGAAAATTGACTTTTCTTTAAATTTTCAAATAAAGGTTTTCTTGACCAAATAAAATATGTCAATTTGTTGACCCGGTGACAACACAAAAGACTTATTAAAAGAGGAAATCAGAATCATGTGGTGATTTAAAAACACGGAGGAGAGGAAAGAATCCCAGAGTTTACAAGGCTTGAGAATCTGAGGGAAAAGAGGAATCATTATTATTGAGCAACTTTCTTAATATTAATAATATAATCAAGAGAAATATCAGCATTTATTGAAATATTAACTTATGGAATATTAAGATGAATCAAGATTTAAGAACAGATTAGATTACTGAGATTATTCCTTGAGGTGAATTATCAACCAGAATTATTCTTTGTCACTCGGATTTTGATTAATTGACTGGTTAATATCTCTCTGTTTTCCTTTCTCCCGCACATAAACATTTCAAGTTAATGAAGATTGCTAATCAAGTTAATAAGCTTTTAGTGGCATCACTAACCAGAATTTCATTCGTAGTCAGATTTATAACCAAAATTTATTAACAAAACAGATTCAGTTTCACTTTGACCTGAACAGGAATGCTGATTGAGAAATGGTGCATTCCATTATGATATTTATGGGAGCGAGGGAATGGTAATATACATGGCAGGAAAATGTTAAATGTCATTTCATACTTTATGTTTAGCAGTTAAGAAGAAGTTACTCTTGAACATTTAAATGAAAATTGTGTCGAATTATTTCAAGGCATCAGAGTTCATTAACTGAGGAACAAATGGACGCGTGTCTTTGATGTCACCAAGATATTAACAGATTATGGGTAGCTGATTGACTAATTAACCTTAACATTTGTATCGGAGAAAGAGAAGGGACTGACTTAACTGCTAATGAAGGTAATCTGTTCGTTTTACCTTTAAAGTGTAATTCGATTATTACATTTAACATGGTAGAATAACAGAGTGTAATCCATTAAAGTTATTTGCCACTGAATTTGAAGGTACGTTCTACTGGATTTCCTGAAGACCTTTCTGAACTTTTTCGAAAGACCTTTCTGAACTTTTAGAGAGAATTCATTATCAGAGAGAGAGAGAGAGAGAGAGAGAGAGAGAGAGAGAGAGAGAGAGAGAGAGAGAGAGAGAGAGAGAGAGAGAAATTTTCTGTTCGCTTCGTCTATGATGAACTGTATCTATATTCTCCTTCGACCCTCTTGAGGTTTGGAAATGGCCAATTTATCTTAATTTCATATATTAATTTCATATTTCCCAGCAATGGATAGTTTTAAATAAATGCAGAGAGAGAGAGAGAGAGAGAGAGAGAGAGAGAGAGAGAGAGAGAGAGAGAGAGAGAGAGAGAGAGAGTAGGAATTTATAGGAAAAGACAAGAAGGAATTATAGAATATTATACATTTCCATTCCACATTACATAAAGAAAACCAATTAGAATCTTCCTTTACACTTCACCATATTTACATTCCAGAGATAAATAAAAAGAACCTTATGCAAAACCTAAACAAAACAGAAAAACTTATGGAGATTCAAGTCTGTCCCAACCAAAAATTATGGTTAAGTCTTTTTGGAACTTTTAAATGAAGAGTTTAAATAGTCACTAGTCAGCCTTATTGTGACCCTTCCTTTCCTCTGCAGAGTTTTGACACTCGGTTCTTGTTGTAGAACAATTTAATACAATTGTACACACCTAATACATATTTGTGTTAGCTCTTGTCTGTAGGCCACATGAGTGTGTTACTTTCGTTAAATATACTGAACATTATCAGCAATTTGTTCTTTAATACTGCAAGGATACAATTATCAATGTATCAGCCTTGGTTTGAATGTTTAAGCCACTTTGAATTTGTAAGACTTTTAATCAATAAAAGACTTTGTAAATAGTTTTATATACAGTTTAAAACAAGACTGTAAAGATTTAAAGATTCAACACTAATAAAAACGCAGAGTTAATTAATGGAACCCTCCAATTGAATTAGTAACTTTTCTTTTCATCTTTTTCAAACTTGACATTAGAGACTTGGAAATTATAATCTCATCATTTGTGTAAAAATCGGTTAAGAGCCGAAAACATTTCTCAAAAGATTTGAAGTTAATTAAAACTCAACTCCAGTGTTTATCCAGTGTACCTCTCTCTCTCTCTCTCTCTCTCTCTCTCTCTCTCTCTCTCTCTCTCTCTCTCTCTCTCTCTCTCTCTCTGCGGATAAATAATAACGGCAAAGGAAGTTCTTATCTCAGTGGTCTGGTTGTCACAGTTAGTGTCAAGAAGTCAGAAAATATAAAGCGGTATTTTATGAAGGCCTCCCACACTGAATGAAAGTTTCTCTCCTCACGGGACGCGGGATTTACAGTTATTTTCATCTCTCTCTCTCTCTCTCTCTCTCTCTCTCTCTCTCTCTCTCTCTCTCTCTCTCTCTCTCTCTCTCATTCCAGAATGGACCAAATAGTAGATGATACAGGCAACAGCTAAATAATGCCTAAAGAAATATAAATTAGAAGAAAAAAAAGTATAAATCAGACGAGAAAAAACTTTTTGGGGGATAAAAGTAGCATCAGGATTTACACTCGTGCCATTTGGACGCTAAGTACAGCTGTCCATTCCATTCTGGTGTAAGTAATTTGCAACATATGGTCATTTTGCAGGCATGTGCGAGATGGGTGCAAAATATAACCATAATTCCACCGGGAAAAAGGCCATATATATTTTTTAGCTAGATAAGATAACATGCCATATACTTCTTTTACCCAAAGCTTTTTTTTTTTTTTTTTTTTTAAATAACCCAAATCTTATATTCTGTATTCTGGTTTGATGTTTGCATAACCAGATATAATTGTTATACATTTTTTTAATAAACTGGAATTGATATCACTATAGGGTAACAAGTAATAAGTAAAAAAAAAAAAGTGTGATCCCACGCTTTTTGGGAAGTTCTCTCAGGTGGAGAATTATGGCTCAGGGATTTTCAAACGAGCGTTGATGAGAGAAAAAGAATAAATTCGATTAGGAAAACGAGTGTTTTCCTTCCCCATTCTCCCTCCCTCAGAGTTAATAACAACTCCTGTTTGCTTTTACTGAAGTGTTTATCTCTCGAGTCTCAGGTAAACTGGGCGTGGTTAGGACACTTAATTATTCACACAGAGTACAGTATCAAGTTACTCTTTAATCTTTGTGTGTTTATGTGTTCATTGTTGATATAGGTTGCAATTTCCATGTTCAAGTACTGGTGTAATGATTTGAGCGAGATCCCTATTCACTCTTTGGCCTTTCTCTCAAAATTGACAGGAAGGTAGGCCCCCCCATTACTCCTTGAGCCTTTAGGCAAGGAAAACTAATTCTAAGGTAAATTTAAATAGGCCTCATCTCTCATAAAAGTATATTTATCAACTCTTATCTCCTAATTTACAAACTAACATATCGTGTTTAAAAGCCCTTATCATATAAGTAACATAACATTTGCTTATTCAGTAAATGTTTTCTTCAAAGCTCTGTTCTGAGAACATTTACTGGACTGAAGCTTCTTTTCCTTTGAGAAATAAAGGAAAAGGTTTCGGAAACCGACATTCCCTCAGAACGAGAAAATCTTAGATTTCCTCAGAGACTCTAAGATTCTGAATAAATAATAGATTTATTTTACGTGGCTAAGGTTCCTAGTAATAGGACCTAAGCTTATTATAAAAAAATTATAAAAATAAAAGAAATAATTCTTCCTCTATTCCAGCAAAGCTATATCTATAATTTTATTCCTGTTCGTTGGGTTTAAAACTGAAACATCTTTCTTTGCATCCATATAAAATGGCTGCTATAACGAAATCAACAGCTGAATGCATTTTCTGGATAAATTCCTTTTCTCCAGGAACGAATGTTGGCCATTCAATTTGCATCATTCCACTTCTTTTAATCAATTGTAAAATATTTGTTGTTGTCGAATGTAAATGCAGGACGTGGAGTGGTCCCCTGTTCTCCATTAGGAGGAAGTTATTGGGTTTTGTTTCTCTAAATGAAATTACACTTGACATGAGAATTTAATACCGGAAAGGTGCAATGTAGGATACTGGATGCTCTCTAACACTACGTAAGGATAAAATTCTCCTTCACTCCACAGAACGAAAAGGAAGATTAGCTTTATCGTTAATGATATATTAATTGTTTTTAAGGAAAATTTAGAATGCTATTATCATGAATATAAGTGTCAAGTCCATAGATATGAAGTTAGAGTTTGTTCTTCAAATAATCTGAAATAGGGATGCTGTCATAAGTCAACAAGCATTGCCTGTTGTTACATTGCATGTGATGTACATCATCAACAGGCAACTGTACATTTCCTGAACAGATCTGTCCTGAGGAAGGCAAAGCACCTCCAACTTTCGTTCTGGCATTTCTGTAAATCTGGTGGATCTGAATTATTTCAAAGAAAACATTTCAAGAACATTTTGCAATTATTAGTTTTTATTTGAGGAGTTTTTATGGCCAGGGGTAAGTTACTGTAACTGCTGTAGTCGTCTAGAAGGGAAACGTACTGAAGATGAGACAGAAATAGCAACAGCAACAGTTTGAAGATTCACTCAGTCAGTCTGATTTCACTGAAATTTTCTACGTAAAGGACAACTTTCTATCCATTCGCTGCCCCTTCTTTTGTATGTAAAAAATAATATTATTCTATATATATATATTTCTATAACTATACTTTTGCTTTCTATTTTCCTTCGTATTCTTCTTGACTCAAAATGCCTCATTTATACATCATCAAAGAAGCGTTTCTTTGACAGGAACAAAATATCTGCCTCTTGTTCCTGTATTATTGTGTAAGGGTTTTCTTTTTATACAAAATAAACGACTACAAAGCCTAATACCGTCTTGCATAATAGTCACACAGTCACGTATTTGACTCCTTGTGTCTAAAAAACTGGCGATGCTTTATTGTTTCCTATAATGTTATGAATGAGAGTTGATTGCATAAACAGCCAGCTTGACTCAGTGTAGTACCATCTCTATTTCAATTCGTGACTCCCATTACCCTTCTTCACCTTTCTGAAAACTTTTAAATGAATTACTTTTGCTACAATTATGAAGCTATACCATTTTATTTCAAGCAAAATCTTCCTGCCACTTTTCTGAATAAACACAGACAACAGACAGCCTCTTTGCTCTCGAGACTTCTTCAAAGGCAAGGTGTCATCTACTGTATACACAGAAGAGTTTTCTTGGGCCAAAATGTCCCTGAAACCTGAGGAAGTAGATGAGTTTTCAAGGAGATTTTTAACCGAGAATGATAACACACATTTTCGTATAGATGAGACTTTTGTTCTCAGGAAATCTGATACAGCATCCTGGTAAACTGAAACTAAAGTCACAGGAATGCTCTAATCATTGACATTTTCTAATCAAGGAATGAATCAGAATCATCAGACTAGAAAATGATGATTCCTAATCTAACTGTAGTTTTTTCTTTAAGGTCTTTTACGTGGACCTCTCCATGAACTCATTCCAAAGTAATGTGTTGTTTCAGCTGGCTTTTCAGAACATTAATATTTTCGAAAACATTACATATGTATGTATATATATATATATATATATATATATATATATATATATATATATATATATATATATATATATATATATATATATATATATATATATATATATATATATATATATATATATATATATATATATAGTCACACCCAGAAACATTATAAAAGTCGGGAGTTGAATCACACAAATGAAAACATGATTTTCCATTTTACATGAGCATTTTTGAATACATCAAAGAGAATATTACACAATAGTCACTGTGATAGCTGATTTATATTAATCAGTATTATTTTGTGAACTTTGTTAAAGCTTCGTCTTATTTGCTAACGTCACTAAATCATTAAAACAGGGAATTTATTAGAAAAGAATAAGACCTTATACCCATAAATGATGGAATTAAAGCTGAATTTAACCAGACATCATTCGGTAAAATGTCTTAGCAGTTAGAGATAGCAAAATGGAATAGTTTTTCACAGGACAATTTCCTGCCTCTTCATCTCCCGCGTAAATGGAGCTTCCTTTTGCAATAAAGGAGGAAATAAAAGTGTTTCCTGAAAGGGTAATAAAGGAGAATTTATGAAGGAGTTAGCGAAAATCGATGCTCTTTTATTCTCGTTAATTCTTCTTCCTTATTTCGTCGTTTACGAAAGTAGGAATTTGGACTAAACGGGAAATCTGTCTCTCTAAGAGGATAAGTTTAGGAATTCCAGTAAAACTGCAAAGTGTCCGTACGGTATCCAGACCATCGCTTTGATTTCGTTAACGTGGCCTCTTCTTGACAGTTTTATCTCTCTCTCTCTCTCTCTCTCTCTCTCTCTCTCTCTCTCTCTCTCTCTCTCTCTCTCTCTCTCTCTCTGCGAGACGCATAAATCGGGAAGGTCTTATCTCGGTAATCTGGTTGTCACAGTCAATGTCGAGAAGTCAGAAAATATCCCGTGGATTTAGGTGAAGGTCACGAACTCTAAGTAAAGGTTTCTGGAGATTTCCAGTTATTTTCAGTCCTCTCTCTCTCCTCTCTCTCTCTCTCTCTCTCTCTCTCTCTCTCTCTCTCTCTCTGGAAGTTGCCTGGCGTTGCCCGTGTCGTTTTACGCTTGTTAGACGCAACAACATGAGATTTCGTGAAGTCTTGGAGAAGTATGGTTTATCTGTGAATGAACATAGCCATACTCAGTTCATAGTATTCTCCTTTGTAATGGATGCCTTTTTAAAATTATCGTACCCATCCGCAGAATTTGCAGAAGGAGAAACACAAGATTTTTGGGTTAATAGTCGAGGGGAGAAATGGATTATCTTAAAAGTAGAATAGGATATTCGTTTCATTTGAGAAAATACATTTTTTCCAATATGATTACACAAATAATTATCGTATTTAATTTTGTGCCTTTGTTCGGGAGTTCGTGAAGAAAAAAATTCGGACGAAATTAGAATGTTCCTTTTTGTTCCGGAAATGTTAGGGATATTGTAACATGTCACTTTGACCTTTAGAATTCGCACAAAGTTTTTCCACGCATTTGTCAATGAAAAATTTTGTGAATAATACTTGTGATAGGTGCTGAGGAAATATTTTTATTTCATATTATATAAATATATATATATATATATATATATATATATATATATATATATATATATATATATATATATATATATATATATATATATATATATATATATATATATATATATATATATATATATATATATATATGTATATAGTGTGTCTGTGTGTGTGTTTATTGTGTTCCTGTTGTGAAAAATAGAACAAAACCAATCGATTTATTCAAGTAAGAATTATTCAGCCTTATTCTCTCATTCAGAACTTTTTATTTTTCGTCAGTCTTTGTGTCAACCATTCAAAAACTTTGCACATTCATCACCTGTCCTTCCATTGGTCCCACTTTTCTGTCATTTAGTAAAGCTCAAACAGAATTTAGGTTTTGCATAAAATTAAACGTTCTGACAAAAAAATGTGCTGGGGACATTTTAACACCCAGGAAACTCTGAAGGGTTGGTCTCTTTGTGTTCCTTCTCTGTAATGGATGCCTAGGGAAATTATTGTACCTCCGCCATGCCAGACCTTCCTCGCACAGAGTTTGCAAAGGAGAAACTAAAGCGCTTTTCAGTTTTAGACCAAGGAGAAATTTTATTCTCTTGAGTAAAATATGGTTTTTGCATCATTTGGTAAAATGATTTATTATAATTTCATTTATGACATTTTTGTATTTATTTAATGGTGCGTTCATTCAGGGAATTCTTCAAACTAAAAATAAAGTTTAGAAAATGAATTATCGTATTTCTTTTGTCATTTGTTCTGAAATGAAAAAATTTCTGGTCAAAACTGAATTTTTCCAAATGATACCTGTTGAAGGATGCTGGGGGAATATTTGAAGTTTCGGAGGCTAAGAAAATTGGGATTCCAAACGTGAGAACAAAAGTGACAGAAATGCTTTTGGAAAAAAAAAAATATTTCGCATGAGACTGCATTGTTTCTTTAAGCCTAACAATTTCAAATCTGACTGGATGCAAAGAATGGTTCCAGATAATGGACCTACTCGAGAGATTTCCCCTATTCTTTATTTAGGCTTGAAAATGGAAACCACAAATGACTGATGAAAAAGGTTTGCTCTTTTGATAAAGGATATTTATAGCTTTCATTTTACTTAAAATCTTTCCAAGTCAAAAAATTTCAAAGAAAAAGACAAGTCAGCCCCTACCATCATTTGGAAGATGATATAATATGGTCTCATTATGAAATAATTACAGTTTCCGTACTTCGGGTAAATAAAGAAACTTTGACTGCCTGCCGCGTCAGTAATGATTGGATGTTGTGACTGGATTAATTTTTATAATCAATCAATTTATCAATAAATTCCAGATTTTTTTTCGATATTCCAAGTAAGCTGGATTTGATATTAAGCCTTTTCTTATAGCTTCCAGATGTTGCTTAAAATTGAGGTTGAAAATTTGTCCGAAAATCTTAATGCCGACTGGTTTGGTAGAATATCATTGTCGATGGAAATGCGAGAAAACCTTTTTTAAAATGTACCATGACTCACACGTTTATATCTGATAACTCAGTGGTTTCGACTAAATTAGAAATGATCAGGTTTGCCGTAAAATTTTTTCGATCCTCGCAGTGCCCGTCCTTTTATCAATATAAATTTTCTGATGATAATTCACCCTGTCAGACAGATATTCCCTGTTCAGCGTGGCATTTAGTCAAGATGTGTAGCTTCATGATCGCCTCACGATCAAACACAAAAAAATGGAAAAAAAACACCTTTTGAAAAATTCAGGAAACGTAGTTGAACTGATCATCATAATTGCTGAACAATTTTATCTGATACTGACATAAATATAGTATTTTTAATTATAGTCTTTGATAAGCTCAGTGGTTAATTCAGACTTGGTTTCGACAATTATGCTTCTGTTTTGGGATCCCCACTCAGCAGTTCTCTGACTCCATTTATCATGCCCCAATCTCAAGGATTCCCATGTTGGGAAGTTGGCGTGAATTGATAAATGCCGATATTTGTAGCTTCATGATCGTATATAAATCACTGTGTGATAAAAAAATGTCATAAAAGAGCTGGTGTTCCATACATTGGCAGCCCTATCCTGGTCAAATGGAGTTAATGTTGGCTGCTTGACTGAAATGTTGTTTTGGAGCCATGATGAATAAATAGCTCAGTGGTTGCGTCGAATGGATTATTGGATGCTGCGTCTTGTGTCAGCCTTCGATATTGGCAGAAGTGCCATCCATTTATCATTATAAATTCCAATATGATAAAATATATATCGTATATTATGATATATGGATTGATATTATATATTTATATATATCATGATATATATATATATATATATACAAGAACTATAAAGTCAAGTTGAATCATATAGAAATGAAAACAATTTTCTGTTTTACATGAACACTTTGAATCCATCAAAGCGAATATTACACAACAGTCACTGTGACAGTTGATTTACATTAATCAGTATTATTTTGTGAACCTTGCTAAAGCTTCGTCTTATTTGCTGACGTCACTAAATCATTACTACAGGAAATTTATTAGAAAGAGACTAAGATTTTTATACCATAAATGCCGGAATTAAAGCCGATTTTAACCAGGAATCATTCGGTAAAATGTCTTGGCAGTTAGAGATAGGAAAATGGAATCAGTTTTTCATGGGACAATTTCCTGCCTCTTCATCTCCCGCGTAAATGGAGCCTCCTTTTACAATAAAGGAAGAAATAAAAGTGTTTCCTAAAAGGGTGATAAAGGACCATTATGAGAATTTGCGATAATCGATGCTCTTTTTATTCTCGTTAATCCTTCTTCCTCATTTCGTCGTTTACGAAATCAGGAATTTGGACTAAACGGGAAATGTCTTTCTAAGAGGATAAGTTTAGGAATTCCAGTAAAACTGCAAAGTGTCCGTAAACAACCATCGCTTTGATTTTGTTAACGTGGCCTCTTCTTGACAGTTTTGAGACTCTCAACTCTCTCTCTCTTAAGTTGAAGGTCTCTCTCTCTCTCTCTGCCGGACGCATGAATCAGGAAGGTCTTATCCTTAGTCTGGTTGTCACAGTCAATGTCAAAAGTCACAAAATATTCAGTGGATTTACAGTTGTCAGTGAAGGTCAGAAGTCTGAGTAAAAGTTTTGGGGATTTCCAGTTATTTTCAATCACCTCTCCTCTCTCACTCTCTCTCTCTCTCTCTCTCTCTCTCTCTCTCTCTCTATGGGAAGTTGCCTGTTTTGCAATTTGTTTTACGCTTGTTAGACTCAACAACATTTTTTCCTGACAGTAAGGTTTATCTGTGAATGAACGTAGCAAGACAGACTCTTCATAGTATTCTCAGTCTGTAATGAATGCCAAGGGAAATTATCGTATTAAAAGTTTATTTTCAGACCCTCCCGCAGATTTTGAAAAGGAGAAACAGAAGATTTTTGGGTTAATAGACAGGGGAGAAATGGATAGATATTCGTTTCATTTGGGAAAATACTTTTTCCAGAATGATTACACAAAATAATTATCGTATTTAGTTTGCGTGCCTTTGTTCAGTTCATGAAGAAAAAAATTGGACGAAATTAGATAATGAATGTTCCTCTTTGTTCCGAAAATGTCAGATATTGTAACATGTCACTTTAGAACTCGCTCAAATTATCATGATGCATTTGACAATGAAAAGTTTTGTGAATAATATTGTGATATGTTCTGATAAATGTATAAATATATATATTATATTGTATATATATATATATATATATATATATATATATATATATATATATATATATATATATATATATATATATATATATATATATATATATATATATATATATATATATATATATATATATATATATGTGTGTGTTTGCTATATTCCTTTGTGAAAAATAGAACAAAACCAATCGATTTATGCAAGTAAGAGATTATTCAGCCTTGATTCAGAACTTTTTTATTTTTCGTCAGCCTTTGTGTCAACCATTCAAAAATCTTTGCATATTCGTCACCTGTCCTTCCATTGGGCACATCCCATTTTTCTGTCAGAATTCGACAGCAAAGCTCAAACAGAATTTAGGTTTTATTAAACGTTCTAACGAAACAAATGTACTGGGGACATTTAACACCCAGGAAACTCTGAAGGGTTGGTCTCTTTGTATTCCTTCTCTGTAATGATGCCCAGGGAAATTATTGATGTCCGCCATGCCAGACCTTCCTCGCACAGAGTTTGCAAAGGAGAAACTAAAAAATCAAAGAGAGAAATTTTATTCTCTTGGGAGTAAAATATGGTTTTTGCATCATTTGGTAAAATGGATTTATTATAATTTTGATTATGACATTTTTGTAAACGTTTTGGTGCGTTCATTCAAGGATTCTTCAAGAAAGTTTAAAAAGAAATGAGAGAAAACATCGTTACTGAAATATAAGAAAATTGTGGTCAAAACTTAATTTTGCCAAATCAATGTGATGAAGTGCATTTTCTGATGAGGGAAAAAGTTGTGAATCAATTGCACTGAAGAAATGATTCATATGAATAAGAAAAATCTGGGCACAAAACGTGAGGTGCTCTTGGAAAAAAAAAAACACCGCATGAGACTGCTGTCTTTAAGCCTAACAATGAACAACTCAATGCAAAGAATGGTTCATTGAATAGATTTGCTCGTGAAATTCATTCTTATTGAAGCTTGAAAATGGAAACCACACATGACTGATGAAGCTCAGGCTTTGCTCTTTGTCACTTTAGCTTTCACCTTTTACTCTTTTCTTTCCAAGTCAAAACATTTCAGAGCCTGAAAAGACAAGTCAGCCCCTACCATCATTTGGAAGATGATATAATAAGGGATCCCTATAAATCATTCAGTCACTTTACGGAAACTCTGCTGCCTGCCATGTTCAATGACTTGGATGTTGTAACGCCAGTTTTAATGGCCACTAATTAATCAATCAATCTGATGCCGAGGGGGCCAACCTTCTCCAACTCCCCCCTTCTGTAGTTGCCAGATGTTGCTTTTGAGGTTGACAATTCGTCCGAAAATCTAGATGGAGAGTATCGAGACTTTTGTGCGCGACTGTACAGTATTATGATAACTACTTAAGGTTAAGTTGAAGTCAGGGTTGAAGTCTTGCATACAAATGAAACCTTCAATATTTTTTTCTGAGTCCCCCTGTCATTCCGTCTAGCCTCACACAGGCACCCAGTCGAGATGTGGTGGACTAGCCTCGATCAAACAGTGAGCCAATCGCTGGTTTGGATTAAAAAAATCATATTTAGATTCATAAACAATAAATACTGACTTGCTTTATTTTTGACTTATTCTATTAAGCATGAAGTCAATAATGCATCTTTTATATAGCATCTCATCTGGGCAGCAACTGAAGGGTGATGATGTGTTGGCATCACTGTACTGACCATATGTGATAAGTTGGCAGCCCTGAATTACCATCGGTTATGTTGGCAGCCCTGAGGAAAAGAGATATGTTGGCAGTCTTGATCAAAGTGAATAGGTTGGCAGCCCTGGTTCAATTGGTAATGTTGGCTGCCCTGACTGAAATGTCTGTGTTGGTAGTCATGATGAATAAATAAATAAATAAATTAATAAATATGGAAATAATATATATATATATGAATATATATATAAAAATATATATATATATATATATATATATATATATATATATATATATATATATATATATATATAATATATATATATATATGCATATATATATATATATATATATATATATATATATATATATATATATATATATATATATATATATATATATATATATATATATATATATATATATATATATATATATATATATATATATTCCATTTTTATGCCATTTTCAGTGAAATGAGTGACATATTCACCTTATTCACCAGTG
This sequence comes from Macrobrachium rosenbergii, assembly GCF_040412425.1. Lineage (NCBI taxonomy): Eukaryota > Metazoa > Arthropoda > Malacostraca > Decapoda > Palaemonidae > Macrobrachium > Macrobrachium rosenbergii. The sequence goes on from NC_089755.1 coordinate 5,310,327, forward strand.
GAGTGAAGTGGATGTTCAATGCAGAACTACAATGAAGTCGAAATCATTATGAAAGGGCTCTAGAGTGGAAATCAATGCAAAGTGCACTGGAGAAAATCATGCAGAAGTAAAAGAAGTGGAAATCAATGCACAAGTGCATTGAAGTGAAAATCATTGAACAAGTATGTTGAAGTGAAATCAATGCACAAGAGCATTGAAGTGGTAATCAATGCACAAGTGCAGTGCATTGGAAATGGAAATCAATGCATCAATGCAAGTGCATTGAAGTGGAAATCAATGCACAAGTGCATTGAAGTGGAAATCAATGCAAAAGTGCAATGAAGTGGAAATCAATGCACAAGTCCACTGAAGTGAAATCAATGCAAAAGTGCATTGAAGTGAAATCAATGCACAAGTCCACTGAAGTGAAAATCAACGTCAATGCAAGTGCATTGAACTGGATATCAATGCACAAGTGCATTGTGCATTGAAGAGAAAATCATTGTGCATTGAAGAAAAATCAATGCAGAAGTGCATTGAAGTGGATATCAATGCACAAGTGCATTGTGCATTGAAGAGAAAAATCAATGCAAAAGTGCATTGAAGTGAAAACCAATGCACAAGTTGATTGAAGTGGAAATCAATGCACAGGTTGATTGAATTGGAAATCAATGCACACGTGGACTGATGTGGAAATCAATGCACAATTGCATTGACGTGGAAATCAGTGCAGAAGTGCATTGAAGTGTAAATCAATGCAGAAGAGCATTGAAGTGAAAATCAATGCACAAGAGCATTGGAATTGAATTCAATGCACAAGTGCATTGAAACTCATATCAATGCACAGGTGCATTTAAATGGATATCAATGCACAAGTGCATTTAAGTGGAAATCAATGCACAAGTGCATTAAAGTGGAAATCAATGCACAAGTGCATTGAAGTGGAAATCAATGCACAAGTGCATTGAAGTGGAAATCAATGCACAAGTGCATTGAAGTAGATATCAATGCACAAGTGTATTGAAGTGTATATCAATGCAAAGTGCATTGAAGTGCATATCAATGGACAAGTGCATTAAAGTGAAAGTCTATGCAAAAGTGCATTGAACTGGAAATCAACGCACCAGTGCACTGAAGTGGAAATCAATGCACAAGTGCATTGAAGTGGAAATCAATGCACAAGTGCATTGAAGTGGAAATCAATGCACAAGTGCATTGAAGTGGAATTCAATGCACAAGTGCATTGAAGTGGAATTCAATGCACAAGTTCATTGAAGTGGAATTCAATGCACAAGTGCATAGGAAATGGATATCAATGCAAAAGTGCACTGAAGTGTAAATCAATGCACAAGTACACTGAAGAGAAATCAATGCACAAGTGCACTGAAGTGGACTGGAATGCGCAAGTGCATTGAAGTGGAAGTCAATCAATGCACAAAGTGCATTGAAGTGGAAATACAAATGCAATTGGAAATCAGTGACAAGGCATTGAAGTAAATCAATGCACACATGCACTGAGGTGGAAATCAATGCACAAGTGCATTGAAGTGGAAACCAATGCACAAGTGCATTGAATAGGAAATCAATGCATAAGTGCATTGATGTGGAAATCAACGCATTAGTACATTAAAGTGGAAATCCATGGACAAATGCATTGATATGGAAATCAATGTACAAGTGTATTGGAGTTTAAATCAATGAACAAGTGTATGGAAGTGGAAATCAATGCACAAGTGCATTGAAGTAGAAACCAATGCACTTGAGATCAATGTACAAGTGCATTGATGTGGAAATCAATGCATTAGTACATTGAATTGGAAATCAGTGGACAAATGCATTGACATGAAAATCAGTGCACAAGAGCAGTGAAGTGGAGATCATTGCACAAGTGCATTGAAGTGGAAATCAATGCACAAGTGCATTGAAGTGGAAATCAATGCACAAGTGCATTGATGTGGAAATCAGTGCACAAGTGCAATGAAGTGGAGAAGTGCAGTGAAGCTGTAATCAATGCACAAGTGTACTGAAGTGGAAATTAATTCAGAAGTGTTTTGAAATGGAAATCTATGCAGAATTGTATTGAAGTGGAAATCAATGCAGAAGTGCATTAAAGTGGTAATCGATGCACAATTGCAGTGAAGGGGAAATCAATGCACAAGTGCATTGAAGTGGAAATCAATGCACAACTGAAATGAAGTGGAAAT
>NC_089755.1:5313009-5333009 GCF_040412425.1 Macrobrachium rosenbergii
AGAAGATGTATATATATATATATATATATATATATATATATATATATATATATATATATATATATATATATATATATATATATATATATATATGTATATATATATATATATATATATATATATATGTATATATATCTATATATATATATATATATATATATATATATATATATATATATATATATATATATATATATATATATATATATATATATATATATATACATATATACATATATATATTTATATATGTAATAACATATATATATACATATATATATATATATATATATATATATATATATATATATATATATATATATTATATATATATATATGCCTGCTCTATACATATATATATATATATACATACATATATATGAAGCTATTTATCACATCACCGTGATTCATATACAATCAGAAAGCTACAAACGTCCTTTCATATCCAATTCACTCTACCTCGGAAATAATATATTTTTTCATATATGTTACCGAAGAGAAATTTTCAGTTGATAATAAGTCCACCGTCCGTGGGTCGAACCAGCGACGGACGAGGAATCAGGACTACAGTGACGCACTAACGAATCGGCCACAAGAGAGGTATAAGTGAATAACATCTCCCATCAGCTCACCCGTCGAACTCAGGTGTTTTGCTTTTGGAGAGCGATATCCACCCCACCTCCGCCATGTTGACCGTGTAGTGCGTTTGTCGCGCGTAGCCATAATATGACTATTTATCACATCACCGTGATTATAAATCAATCAAGCTACCAAGCGTCGCTTTTTAATATCAATTCACTCTACCTCAGAAATATATTTTCATATATGTTACCGAAGAATTTTCGTTGATAATAAGACCACCGTCCGTGGAGGTCGAACCAGCGACAGACGAGGAATCAGGACTACCAGTGACGCACTAACGAAATCGGCCACAGAGAGGTATAAGTGAATAACATCTCCCATCAACTCACCCGTCGAACTCAGGTGTTTTGCGTTTGGAGAGCGTGTACCACCTCCGCCATATTGTTGCCGTGTGAATGCGTTTTACACATGTAGCCATATTATGACTATTTATCACATCACCGTGATTCATATACAATCAAGCTACAAACGTCCTTTAATACCCAATTCACTCTACCTCCAAATAATATTTTTCATATATATTTTGAAGAATTTTCAGTTGATAATAAGTCCACCGTCCCGTGAGTCGAACTCCAGCGACCAGACGCGGAATCAGGACTACAGTGCGCTACTAACGAAATCGGCCACAAGAGAAGGTATAAGTGAATAACATCTCCCATCAACTCACCGTCGAACTCAGGTGTTTTTGCGTTTGGAACGATCCACCCACCTCCGCCATGTTGACCGTGTAGTGCGTTTGTCCCACGATGATAAATAGTTTATTTATCACATCACCGTATGATTAAACGACAATCACGGCTCAACGTGGCGGATGGCCTGGATATCACTCCAAACGGAAACACCATGAGTTTTCATGGGAGTTGATGGAGATGTTATTCACTTATACCTCCTTGTGGCCGATTTCTCTTAGTGCGTCACCGTAGTCCTGACCTCGTCCGTCGCTGGTTCGACCTCACGGACGGTGGACTTATTATCAACTGAAATCTCCTTCGTAACATATATGAAAATATATTATTTCCGAGACAGAGTGAATTGATATTAAAGGACGTTTGAATTTTCTGATTGTATATGAATCATTGGTGATGGATAAATAGTCATAATATATAAAAGCACAAACGCACTACACGGTCAAATATGGCGGAGGTGGGTGGATATCGTCTCCAAAACGCAAAACACCTTGAGTTCGACGGGTGAGTTGATGGAGATGTTATTCACTTATACCTCCTCTTGTGCCGATTTCGTTAGTGCGTCACTGTAGTCCTGATTCCTCGTCCGTCGCTGGTTCGACCCCACGGGACGGGACTTATTATCAACTGAAAATTCTTTGAAACATATATGAAAATATATTATTTCCAGAGGTAGAGTGAATTGATATTAAAGACGATTTGTAGTTTTCTGATTGTATATGAATCACGGTGATGTGATAAATAGTCATAATATGGCTACGTGCGACAAACGTACTACACGGTCAATATGGCAGAGCTGGGTGGATATCGCCTCCAAAACGCAAAACACCGTTGAGTTCGACGGGTGAGTTGATGGGAGATGCTATTCACTTATACCTCTCTTGTGGCCGATTTTCGTTAGTCACTGTAGTCCTGATTCGTCGTCGCTGGTCTCGATCTTTAACGGACGGTGGGACTTATTATCAACTTAAATTTCTTCGGTAAATATATATGAAAAATATATTATTTCCGAGGTAAGAGTGAATTGATATTAAAGACGTTTGTAGCTTTCGATTGTATATGAATCATGGTGATGTGATAAATAGTCATAATATGGCTAGCCGTGCGAGCAAACGCATTACACGTATCAACATGCGGAGCTGGGTGGATATCGCCTCCAAACGCAAAACACCTGAGTTCGACGGTTGAGTTGATGGGAGATGTTATTCACTTATACTCTCTTGTGGCCGATTTCGTTAGTGCGTCACTGTAAGTCCTGATTCCTCCGTCGCTGGTTCGACCCCACGACGGTGGACTTATTATCAACTGAAATTCCCCTTCAGTAACATATATGAAAATATATTATTTCCGAGGTAGAGTGGAATGGATATTAAAGTGACGTTTGTGCTTTCTGATTGTATAATGAATCACGGTGATGTGATAAATAGTCATATTATGGCTACGTGCATAAAACGACTACTACGGTCAATATGGCGGAGGTGGGTGGATATCGTCTCCAAACGCCAAACACCCTGAGTTCGACGGGTGAGTTGATGGGAGATGTTATTCATATGCCTCTCTTGTGGCGATTTGTTAGTGCGCTCCACTGTAGTCTGATTCCTCGTCCGCTGGTTCGACCCCACGGACGGTGGACTTATTATCAACTGAAAATTCCCCTTCGGTAACATATATGAAAATATATTATTTCCGAGGTAGAGTGAATTGGATATTAAAGCGACGTTTGTAGCTTTCTGATTGTATATGAATCACGGTGATGTGATAAATAGTCATAATATGGCTCGATGCGACAAACGTAATTACACGGTCAACATGGCGGAGGTGGGTGGATATCGTCTCAAAACGCAAAACACCTGAGTTCGACGGGGTGAGTTGATGGGAGATGTTATTCACTTATACCCTCTTGTGGCGATTTCGTTAGTGCGTCACTGTAGTCCTGATTCCTCGTCCGTCGCTGGTTCGACCCCACGGGACAGTGGACTTATTATCAACTGAAAATTCCCTTCGGTAACATATATGAAAATATATTATTTCCGAGTGTAGAGTGAATTGGATATTAAGGACGTTTGTAGCTTTTGATCATATATGATATATATATATATATATATATATATATATATATATATATATATATATATATATATATATATATATATATATATGGAAATTTTGTGTAGATATATGTTGCTTCAAAGAAAAAAAAGTAAGTATAGCTTAGTTTTACCAGACCACTGAGCTGATTAACAGCTATCCTAGGGCTGGTGAAGGATTACACTTATTTTACGTGGCTAAGAACCAATTGGTTACTTAGCAATGGAAAATCTTCACAAACAACTAAGATTCAACAGACCACAAGAGCATCGGAGACAGTTACGCCTGTAGTTACCGTGCAATAATTGCCATTTACCGAAACGTAGGTAATATTCGATAATGTTACAGATTATGATGGCCATTCATTGCTAATTCTCTGCCTAAACTAGTAAATGGAAAAAATTTTCCTAAGTACCTTATCTTATTCCCTGTATTTACGACTTAGGCTGAAAATGAATTTAATAACTGGTTGCATTCAATAATTCAATATTCGCACTGACTAGCGTTCAGCTGATTGTCGGAAGTAGTGCTTCCATCTATGAAGCAAAAATTTTTGTAGAATTTCGTCGTGTGTGAAAGTACTGGTGGCAAAATTTAAACACCCGCACGCACACACGCCATGACATAGTACTCTTGTTGAGCAAGTAAGTCTTCAGTTTTGTCAACAGGACATGAATAATGACATAGATTATTTACTTCAATGTGTACAACGACGCGCTATGTTATATCAGAAACTGCGCCTGTTTAAGGTTTCAGTATTGTTCATCTTTAGAAAAAGTTGCAAGCGTGAATTGTTTACATAGAAGTGATTTTCTTTTTATTTACAGACATTTTTCGTCTCTTACTCAGATTCCCCAATGGATTATCTGCCATGTTTCGTTTATTTGTTAGACGTGTTAACATATCACTCCCAGTTCAGATGACGACTGGAAAACTGAACAGTAGTCCTCTCTCTCTCTCTCTCTCTCTCTCTCTCTCTCTCTCTCTCTCTCTCTCTCTCTCTCTCTCTCTCTCTCTCTGCCTGTCTGGCTGTCTGTTTCCCCAAAGCGACTGGATACAACCTGATCTAATTAACTCAAGCTTTGTTGTTCCGTGTCTGGCTAAAAATCCTTTGCACAAACAAAAGGAAATCGGAAAAATGGAGCCAAAATAACTTCCTTAATTTTTCTGTTCGCGGAAATGGAGGGATAGCGACTTGCAACAAATTATTTCTCCAGATAAGTTATGCTGCGGTAGCACTTAATTTATTACAACCACCCTCTCTCTCTCTCTCTCTCTCTCTCTCTCTCTCTCTCTCTCTCTCTCTCTCTCTCTCAAAATATCCACTCTTATTTAACATTATCAGACCTCAATTGCCTCAAACTTTAATGAAGACACTTCATATATTTCCTTTATGAGAGCCATTTTGGCTTTTTACCGGATATTTAATGCCTTCACCGTAAATGGACTGAAATGACATTAAACTCACTAATGAGAATGAGCCTGATAAGAGAAGGGGAATGGGGCACAGTGAGGCCAGAGCCAATGGGGCGATCGAGTGACGCCAAAGTCACAAAAGTCAAGAATCGGTTGTTCTAGATTCCTTTATTATTATTATTATTATTATTATTATTATTATTATTATTATTATTATTATTATTATTATTATTGTTGTTGTTGTTGTTGTTGCTAATTGTGGGTAGTAGACCCTCTTTCAAACAAGTATTATTGAAAGTGATTGCTGCATCAGCTGCATTCAGTTTATATAGAGTGTTCTCTGTTTTTCTAATGACTGACTTTTCTTGGTTACTGCACTGCGCCAGTAACTCTCCGATACAGCAAGTAAAGCCCTCATTAAATGCAACCCTGGAAGTTCTTTCCTACCACCAGCATTACACGACCTACTGTGCAAAGACCAGCAACAGACAGCATAGCAAGTGACACTCCCAGCTCTGCAATGCAGGATCCAGTGAGCCACCTGGCGACCAATGAGAATATCTGCAGGATAATACCAGGCAGTGGCGTCACGCAACGTCAAGCAACGTCACGCAACGTCACACACCACACAATGACGTCACGCACCAGCCCCGCTCGTCAGCTAGACTACAGCAATGCGACCTTCAAGTTTGAGATTTTGTCTTGAAGAAACTTCTCGCTAGCCAATGAGCGACCTGCATTTCGCCTCGGCCAGTTAGAAGTCGGCATGCAGTTGTCCTCCCGCTGGCCACCACATATACAGAGAGTAGGACCCAGCATGAACACAGTCTCGGATGAGCCCTCTCACTGAGAACATCTCCTCTTGGACTTTTCCTTGTGCTCTCCCACCGCTGTGTTATACAATACTGTGCCTTACCAGCCAAGGAATTTTGTGTTAAGAAAAGCGAACTTTCTGTGAACAGTGAAGAATAGACATTTTGTCATAACTTGCATCGTGTGAGTGTTTTTTCTCTCTCTTATCTTTTCCAAACAGGTAAGATGACGAGGAAGAGGTCGGTCTCCCTCTCCTCCCTCACCCTCCCCAGTGCCCCAGACCCTGCCACGATGACCCCAGCTACGGAAGACTCAGCCCCTGACCAGCACGCAACTGAGGAGCCTCCCTTTTGGACGAGGTAGAATTCTGGGTACAAGTTCACGGAAAAACTAAAACAAAGGTACATTACATGGATTTCCAGCATGTCCTAAAACCTGTTAACATAATTGTGAAAATCTGGTGATAATGATCTGCCCAAAACTCAGGGCACTTTCAAAGATAGCTGCCATGAAACAGCAAACCCATCACTAATCATGACTGCCAAACCAAACCTGAAGGGAAATTTCACAATCACCCCAAAGAATCAAGAAACTAGAATTCTTGAAAAACACCTCTTAGCTTGTTATGCTTAACCCTGCTGAATGATTGATGAAAGCTGGCAACTACCCAACTGAATTACAACTCACCCCTCTTGAGAACCAGCCCTGCATCATGAGTGCAGAGAGGTGCATTAGCACAAGGTCAAACTGCCCTACTCAAAAAGGTGATATGCACCTGTAAAGGACCCATGCCCTCTCAGATGAATCTAGAATTTGGTGACTCTTCCCAGTGAAAACTACACCCTAGAAAACCTTTATGATGTTTCAAGTGCCAGGTTCAGGCACCACTAGGAAATATGCACAGTGGTCAAACTATATATATGTACTTATACCCAACAAAAATATGTTTGGCCAGATTCAAAGCTGGCCTATGTCATACCCTTCCATGCCTGAACAAGAAATCTATACAGCTCAGTTCACTGTGCATGAAAGTACATACAAGACACTAGCGATTTAGAAAAATTTCATAGCACTAATTTTTATATATATATATATATATATATATATATAATATATATATATATATATATATATATATATATATATATATATATATATATATATATATATTTATATCACAATTTTATATACGTAGCCATATATATATATATATATATATATATATATATATATATATAATATATATATATATATATATATATATATATATATATATATATATATATCATTAAAATTATTATAATTATTATTACTATTTTTTTCTCAAAATTGTATTATTTCTATAATAGGTTTTTTATTTTTCCCATTTTCATATTTATCACATTTATATTATTATCTAAATCTTCAATATTATTATTTTGATATTTTTCATGGGGGGAGCACATACCCAGGTAGCCCCCCCTCTGGATCCGCCAGTGGTACAAAACCATCCTCCACCTCCTCCTGTGTGAACTACCCCCAATCATTACCCTCCTCTTCCCAATCCACTTCCTCGAAACCTCCCTCTCCCTCCAAAACCACAGAGACAACCCTGGCCCACCAGACAGCAAGGCCCTCTTCCTCCCAACTCCAAGGCTACCTTTTTCCCCCAACCCATCACCCCACTCCCAAGCTACCCCTCTCCTTTTCCAGTCTGTACTTCACCTTCTGCCTACATTCCGACCTCTCCTTCTCATCTGCACACCTCCATCCCTATCCTCCCCTGAACTGTACAACTCTGTCTCTCCAAGCCCCCTACCCATGCAACAGAACATGCCTCAGATATTCCTCTACCTCCTTACACAAGATGCACTTGTATCATCAGGGATTACAACACAGACAACCCAAAGACTGAGTGGAAATTCAACAAGGACGAAATCATACACTTCATGAAAATATCATGACTGCCTTCACTGAATTGGCAGAAATCCCATTCAACCAAACCCCTACTGAAAAAGCCATCAGTCAGATCCTCAATAAAGCAAACCAAAAATCAAATTCATGAGCACAGACAGTGACACTGATTCCACCACCAGCTCTGACACAAACCCAAATTCCCCCTCAATAATGACAGGGAACTGCTGAAAATACTTCAATGGAACATTCAGGCATATGCTCCAAATTTGCATTACTGCAGTCAAATATCCCTTGGAAATCATGATATCATTACTCTGCAAGAAACACTCCTTAGAGAACACCTGTCCTTTTCCTTCAAAGGATACACTGTATACCAGACACCTCACATGGACACTAAAAGAGGGCTCCTAACACTGGTCAAAACAGTATTCCTCCTCCCAGATTCCAAGCATAGACTGTGGACCAGAAGCAGAAATATTAAGCATCAAAATCATTCTAGAGGGCACAACTGTTACAATCCACAATGTTTACAGAGCACCAAATAGCACCCTAGAAGCAGATGCACTTTTGATGCAGCCTCCTGAGAAAATGCCCTTATTACAGATGATTTCAATGCACATCACCCTTCCTTAAGTCCAGACAACAAACCAACCCTGCAGGATGCCACCTGCACTTTCTATTCCAGGAATTCCAGAAGTAAAATTGTTGAACAATTGTAATGAGCCCACACATCTACACAGTGGTAGGCTGGACCTCACTCTGGCTTCCAAAACTCTGGTCTCCAAACCTGCAGGAAGGGGCAACATGGAACTGCTGAAATTTTATGACAAACAAAGGAGGAGGAGACCTTACTTAAAATTAATTTATTTTTACAAAAGTTATATACATGTACATATTTACACTGTTCACTCCCCTCATTCTTATCAGGAACATAAATTTATCAGGTGACCACTTTGCCTTGCAGACAAGGCTAAACAACATCCTCCCTCCCCTCCTCTTCCCTCCCAGATGGAACCCTGAGTTTGCAAATTGGAACTCCTTTGAAAATCACATGACTACCTGGTCCACAGAATACATAAATCAATTTCTGCAGGATGTTTGTACATTTCTACAAGATTTCTGCAACAACATAACTAGTGCCGCTAGAGCATCCATGCCAAAAAAGAAATACCCACCACAAATACAAACCACAAAGATGCCTGGTACTACAACCCTCAGATAAAGGAGATGAAAAAAGAGTAAACCAAGTGAGAAAACTCTTCAGAAGATGCAGAACAGACAGCTTGTGTGCCACACTGACTGAAGTCTCAGCTCACTCTGCTCAGGTATCCAAAGAAGTGAGATAATGGTGCAGACAAGTGCACCATCTCACACCCATTGCCTAGCTGTGGAGCTGATTCAACAAAGTCTCTCACACTGACCCACAAAGTGAAGCTGATAGAATCACACAGCATTTCGCTGACAGGACAAAGACTGTCAACCTCTCCCTCAACACTCAGCAATGCCTACGGGCATTAGAACCTTTCAGAAGCAGGAGTGTATTTGAAGCCTGCAACACCCATGACTAAACAGACACTCCCTTCACCATGGAGGAATTAAACTTTGCATTAAAGAAAGCAAAGGATACTGCACCTGGATCTGACCTTATAACCTACAGCATGCTCAAGAATATGGGCAAATCTGCAAAGACAGTATACCTAATGCTGGTCAACAAGACCTATGTCAAAAGAGTCAGACCGAGGAGATGGAACAGCCGGACATAAACCCAATTCCCAAACCAAAACAGCCAGGCGCCTACATACCCACTGCTATAATTAGCTGCACCAACAAGGTAGCTGAGAGGATGGTCCTCAGTAGACTACTCTGGAAAGCAGGCCCCCCTACATCCACGTATCTATGCATACAGGAAGGAAATTGGAACTCAGGAATGCATAACTGATGTCCTATCCACAGTAAACGAAAGGAAAGCCTTAATTGTCTTCCTCGACCTTGAGAAAGCCTATGAGTTGGCAAATTCCACTGTCATACTCTCTTCACTTGTTCAAAAAGACATAAAAGGTAATCTCTTGGCATGGACACAAAAGTACATTCAGAATCGAGAAGCGAGAGTCTACTTTGAAGGAGCCCACTCTGAGTTCAGTGAACATGAAAATGGGACCCCACAGGGAGGAATACTCAGTCCCTTTCTCTTTAATGTCCTCATGGAAAATCTCGCTACACAGAACCTACCCAAAGGAGTAGAAATCTTCATTTATCCAGATGATGTCTGCCTAGTGTGGCCCCAGCAACCAGGTGACATTCAACTGCAGAAAAACCCAGCAAACACTATACTTGATTGAAGGTAAGTGCAAAGAACTTGGCCTCCAAAATCAACACTGACAAAACTAAAGCTATGGCCATCAACACACTCACAAATCCAATAATCTCCCCATCATGGGAAAACCCATAGAATGGGTGGGAGACTTCATGTACCTGGGAGTGAATATAAATCATAAACTCTCGTCAGCAAATGAAATACAGCATTTGAAGCAGAAGACCAAATGTCACCTAAATGTGTTGAAAAGAATCACTTCACTTCGCCAAGGTGCATCAAGTCATCTACTCAGAATGTTCTAAATTCAAACCATCCACTCTGTGGTGCCAGTGCTCATAATGATGACATACCCTCAGGTCTGCTCAATTGTAGCGATTCAAAATGATGCAATGAGAATCATTGCAGGTGCCCTAATATGGACAAAACTCTGCATACTCAAAGCAGAAACCAACCTTCTCTCTCTCTCTTCCAGAGTTAGTCAAAGAAATGCCCTCACCATTGTCAAAACCTTGAAAAGCAGTAGGGATTGCCCTTTGAGGAACAAAATAACTGGAATCCTAAACTTGCATGAGGAACTCAATCCTCCCAAGAATTATATGGCGAACCTCCTCGCCACTCTGAGAAGGATCAACATGCAAGAAGCTGCTGCTGCATCAAAGAGAATAACACCCAGCAGCAACTATATCAGACTCATTCCTTGGACTCCCATCCCCTTCAATTTCTATTTCACTCTTCTCCCAGCAAACAAGGCACTCTGCTCTCCGGCACAACTCAGACAAGCTGCATGAGCGGCCATAAACAACACATCTGCTCCTAATGTTTACTACACAGATGGTTCAGTGGACCTAAATATACCAGCAGCAGCTGCAGCAGTAGTCTCCTCCTCCCTAAAAGTGAGCTGGAGACTTTCAAACAATGCCTCCACCCTGCAAACGGAGCTGGTTGGCATCCAAAAGGTGCTAGAAGACTCCCTATACCAGGCAGGAAACACAACAATCCACACGGATTCAAAGTGTGCAGTTATCGCTATAAAGAATCAATCACACACTGAAAATGTCCACATCCTAACCAGTATAAAAGCTGAAACCTTCGCTCATCAGAGCAATGGGAGGCAAATGACATTGAATTGGATTTCCAGTCACATAGGAATCCAAGGAAACGAAGAGGCAGATCAACTTGCAAAAAGCACTCTGCAATGCAATACAATCAGTATTGCCCTAAATCAGTCCCTCACACCAGTGAAACAAGAAATTTTCAGATACTGCCAAAATGAAGCCCACAGCAAAATTTGTCAGTCACTTCTCCAAGGATCCAGGTCTGCAAAATGGTATGTAGAAAACACCAAATTACAAAGTTTTTCTCTTTCCAGGAACACACCCAGAAGACTTGCAGTAATCATCAGTTGGCTACGGTTAGGATATATGTCCACGTGGCATTTAATCAGTCCAGAAAACAGAGCATACACATACTCGTACTGTGAACAAGTAGTGGATGAGCCACTGGATCATTACTTGTTACACTGTTCAGAGACTTTTTCCCTGAGGCAGAACTTCACAGAGGTCCCACTAACAAACACCGAACTGATAACACATAACTGAAAACATTGAAGAATTCTCAGCAACCTTCTGCTCCTACCCACCAACCAGGTAAACAAAAACGGGCCCCATGCCAAACACTGCCTCAGATTACTCATCACCTCACATTTACCATGTGCAAAAGTGTCTTTCTTTTTATTTACCTCTTTTCAGGCTGACGCAACCAACTCATCTCCACTAAGACTTTTCCAGAATCTGCGCGGGTGACCCATGGCTCCACATCTTCACAGCAAATGACCTGTCACCCTTAACCTATTTTATTTTATTTATTTTTTACGACCTTCTTCCAATCAACTGCTCAGTCACGAGTATCATTAACTTACCTGCAATATGCTTATCACTTTATGATCACTAGCAGCATTATCAAACTTGTAAAGTTCCTTGGCTTTACTCACACCTTACCATATAGTTTTTGTCTATCAAATTAACTCACACATCTATCTCATCATTCATGTTAGTGCTAGTATTCAAACCGAAAGAGTTATTCATTTATTGAGTTAATTATTCATTTATTTAAATTTTAGTTATTTTTTCACTCATATGTATATATACTCTTATCTTAATTTTACCTTAGTTTCTTCCTTTAATTTATTTATGTTTATTTTTTAAGTGTCATTTTAATTTTTAGCCTCTCTCTCTCTTTCTCTCTGTTCTCTTCCACGGTGATCCACCCCACTAAAAAGCACCTCTCAGACATCCATACTGCATCCCACTTCACCAAATGACTTACGGACTGCTCTGATGGGCAAGGCCGTGAGTGCACAGCCATCTAAAGTATAAGCAAAGAACATTTTCCATTAATGACACAACACTAGCATCACCTCCCAGTCAGCACCACCAATCTCCTGCTCACTCAATAAAGTCATCTTTGACCATGTTTTTTCTCTCTGTCACATCCTTCTCTTCCTTTTTAGTCTCCTCCTCTCAAGACTAAAACTACAATCTGCTGTCGCAGTGCCTTCATCTTGAGCTTTACACTTAATCTGAAGGGAAGTTTAAGTCTCAGCCTTTCTCTGCAACATAAAATTCCTCCCTTCCTTCCCAGCCTCTCCTACTCACTGGGACTTGCTGCTTGATGAGGAAGAAGTAAGAGTAAGCAAAGGAAAATACAGAGAGAAGAGATCTCACTTATTATTTTTTCATTTCCAATAAGTGATTTCTTTTTTCTGTATTTCCTTTTACCATCTGTCACTTCTTTCTCATGAACACCTACATTCTTCGGATGCCTCAATTTCAAGTCAATGGCCTTTGTGGTGGGTTTGTTCCATAAGATTCTAAAATAATAATAATAATAATAATAATAATAATAACAAAATAATAATAATAATAAGCTAATAATAAAATAATAATAATAATAATAATAATAATAATAATAATAATAATAATAATAATCGAGCACGATCTATATATGATTTTCAGATGTATATTTATTTGTTTTTGCTCCAGGCGATAAATACTTATTATTAATAGAAAATTACTGCTTTTACATTGTAATTGCAAACCATGAATTTAAATATATTCAATGTTCAAATGAGCAGTGTATTACGATAAGTTACAAAAGTACGGTTTGTGTATAAAAATTATAGAGGCCTGATGAACAGTCCTTTGACCTGAAAGAGCATTAAACTATTTTCTTGTAAAATAATCTGAAAGGCTGGAAATCCGCATTTTTTTCAATTTAGAGAATATTTAAGTGTATATTCCGTCTAGAGTACAAACATGACATTTTATTATATTTCACAAAATCCTAGATAAATAAGGAATTTCCATCTGTGTGTTATGCACGCTTTTATTAAGGTTAACTTTTTTTTCAACCCCCTTTTTAATTGTTTTTCTTCCGCCTGAATTTACGTCCACCCACTGTGACTCACAAACAACAATTATACTTTCTTCATCAGCTGTTTCCCCCTTTAATGAGATTATCCGGCCTGGTTTTAATTTATGTATGTCTTATGTACTGGTATGTATATATGGATTATATATATATATATATATATATATATATATATATATATATATATATATATATATATATATATATATATATATATATATATATATCAATTCTTCGTGCTTTTTGGATATGTTTGTCACTACAAAGCCATAAGATCCAAGGCAAGAAATTGAGAGACTTTGATGCCCGGTGAATGGGAAACAGAACCCGCATCACCATAGTCACAAGGAGGTCACGTTGCCCACCTTCAACCTTCTTGAGGTTTGTAAATGGCCAATTTATCTTAATTTTATATATTAATTTCATATTTCCCAGCAATGGATGGTTTTAAATAAATACAGAGAGAGAGAGAGAGAGAAAGAGAAAGAGAGAGAGAGAGAGAGAGAGTAGGAAGGAATTTACAGGAAAAGACAAGAAGGAATTACAGTATATCATACATTTCCATTCCACATTACATAAAGAAAACCAATTAGAATCTTCCTTTACACTTAACTATATTTACATTCCAGAGATAAATAAAGAACCTTATGCAAAACCTATTGAAACAGAAGTCTATAACTCTGGAACTTTTAAATGAAGACTTTAAATAGTCACTAGTCAGCCTTATTGTGACCCTTCCTTTCCTCTGCAGAGTTTTGACACTCGGTTCTTGTTGCAGAACAATTTAATACAACTGCACACACCTAATACATATTTGTGTTAGCTCTTGCTTGTAAGCCACATTAGTGTGTTACTTTCGTTAAATATACTGAACATTCTAAGCGATTCGTGCGTCAATACTGCTAGGATACAATTATCAATGCATCAGCCATGGTTTGAATGTTCAAGCCACTGAAAAATTTGTAAGACTTTTAATCAATAAAAGAATTTGTAAATAGTTTTATATACACTTTAAAACAAGACTGTGAGGATTTAAAGATTCAACACTAATAAAAACGCAGAGTTAATTAATGGAACCCTCCAACTGAATTAGTAACTTTTCTTTCCATCTTTTTCAAACTTGACATCAGAGACTTGGAAATTATAATCTCATCATTTGTATAAAAATCGGTCAAGAGCTGAAAACATTTCTTAAAAGATTTGAAATTAATTAAAACTCAACTCCAGTGTTTATCAGTCTCTCTCTCTCTCTCTCTCTCTCTCTCTCTCTCTCTCTTCTCTCTCTCTCTCTCTCTCTCTGCGGATATGCCTTAACGGCAAAGGAAGTTCTTATCTCGGTGGTCTGGTTGTCACAGTCAGTGTCAGAAGTCAGAAAATATGCAGCGGTGCTTTATGACGGCCTCCCACACTGAATTAACGTTTCTCCTCACGGGGTTGGGATTTACAGTTATTTTCATCTCTCTCTCTCTCTCTCTCTCTCTCTCTCTCTCTCTCTCTCTCTCTCTCTCTCTCTCTCATTCCAGAATGGACCAAATAGTATGTGATACAGCAACAGCTAAATAATGCCTTAAGAAATGTAAATTAGAACAAAAAGTATAACTTAGACGAGAAAAACTTTTTGGGGGATAAAAGTAGCATCAGGATTTACACTCGCGCCATTTGGACGCTAAGTACAGCTGTCCATTCCATTCTGGTGCAAGTACTTTGCAACATATGGTAATTCTGCAGGCATGTGCGAGATGGGTGCAAAATATAACCATAACTCCACCGAGAAAAAGGCCATATACATTTTTTGGCTAGATAAGATAGCATGCCATATACTTTTTTTTTTACTCAAAGATTTTTTTTCTTTACAATAACCCAAATCTTATATTTTTTATTCAAAGTTTGAAATTTGCATAACCAAATATAATTGTAATACATTTTTTTAATAAACTGGAATTTATATCATTATAGGGTAACAGATAATAAAAAAAATATAGTTTGAGCTCACACTTTTGGGGAGTTCTCTCAGGTAGAGAATTATGGCTCAGGGATTTTCAAACGAGCGTTGATGAGAGAAAAAGAATAATAATTCGATAAGGAAAACGAGTGTTTTCCTTCCCCATTCTCCCTCCCTAAGAGTTCATAACAACTCCTGTTTGCTTTTACTGAAGTGTTTATCTCTCGAGTCTCAGGTAAACTGGGCGTGGTTAGGACGCTTAATTATTCACACAGAGTACAATATCAAGTTTCTCTTTAATCTTTTTGTGTTTATGTGTTCATTGTTGATATAGGTTGCAATTTCCATGTTCAAGTACTGGTGTAATGATTTGTTGAGATCCTATTCACTCTCTGGCCTTTCTCTCAAATTGACAGGAAGGTAGGCCCAGCCCCATTACTCCTTGAGCCTTTAGGCAAGGAAAACTAATTCCAAGGTAAATTTAAATAAGCCTAAGCTCTCATAAAAGTATATTTATTGACTCTTATCTCCTAATTTACAAACTAACATATCGTGTTTAAAAGCCCTTATATAATTAACATAACATTTGCTTATTCAGTAAATATTTTCTTCAAAGCTCTGTTCTGAGAACATTTACTTGATTGAAGCTTCTTTTCCCTTGAGAAATAAAGGAAAATGTTCGGAAACCGACATTCCCTCGGAACGAGAAAATCTTAAGACTTCCTCACAGATTCTGAAAAAATAATAGTAACAAGTAATAGTCAAGCTTATTATAAAAAAAAAATGTAAAAAACTTCCTCTATTCCAGCAAAGCTAGTGTTGTATCAACTATAATTTTATTCCTGTTCGTTGGGTTTAAAACTGAAACATCTTTCTTTGCATCCATATAAAATGGCTGCTATAACGAATCAAGAGCTGAATGTATTTTCAGGATAAATTCCTTTTCTCTAGGAACGAATGTTGGCCATTCAGTTTGCATCATTCCACTTCTTTTAATCAACTGTAAAATATTTGTTGTTCTAGATGTAAATGCAGGACGTGGAGTGGTCCCCTGTTCGCCATTAGGAGGAAGTTATTGGGGTTTGTTTCTCTTAATGAAATTACACTTGACATGAGAATTTAATACCGGAAAGGTGCAATGCAGGATACTGGATGCTGTCTCACAGTACTTCTTTTACTTTTACCGTGCCTTTTCTCATTTTTTGTATGGGGTAAGCACATTTTTCAGAACTTTGGAAGGACTTTGATTTGGCATTGGGGTTTTTAATAGTCCCGATTGGCTGGCCCTGCCTGGCATCGCTTGACCCTCGTAGCACAGGAAGGGGTATCGATACTAAATCATCAGCTCCTTTCTCAGCAGCGAGGAGTTGTGCAGTTTAGGTCGACAGTTCGAGACGTGTGAGGTGTCTGTTATGTTTTTAGAAGATGTTGGAGTGGCTTTGTTTGTGTGTGTATTAGTCTGTAACACCCATTTATTTCCTGAACAGATCTGTCCTGAGGAAGGCAAAGCACCTCCAACTTTCGTCCTGTCATTTCTATAAATTTCGTGGATCTGAATTATGTCAAAGAAAACATTTCAAGAACATTTTGCTATTATTAGTTTTTATTTGAGGAGATTTTATGGCCAAGGGCAAGTTACTCTAACTGCTGCAGTCGTCTAGAAGGGAAACGTTCTGATGATGAGACAGAAATAGCAACAGCAACAGTTTCAAGATTCACTCAGTCAGTCTGATGTTTTCACTGAAATTTTCTACGTAAGGGACAACTTTCTATTCGTTCGTTGTTCCTTCTTGTACGTAAAAATCCAAAAAATTATATATATATATACACACACACACACACACATATATATCAGAATATTATATATATATATATATATATATATATATATATATATATATATATATATATATATATATATATATATACATGTTCTTTTGCTTTCTATTACTGAATAATTCCTTCGTATTCTTCTTGACTCAAAATGCCTCATTTATACATCATCAAAGAAGCGTTTCTTTGACAGGAACAAAATATCTGCCTCTTGTTCCTGTATTATTGTGTATATGGTTTTCTTTTTATACAAAATAAACGACTACAAAGCCTAATACCTTCATGCATAATAGTCACACAGTCACGTATTTGACTCTTTGTGTCTGCAAAACTGGCGATGCTTTATTGTTTTCTATAATGTTATGAATGAGAGTTGATTGCACATACAGCAAGCTTGATTCAATGTAGTACCATCTCTACTTGAATTCGTGACTCCCATTACCCTCGTTTTATTCAACAAACTCTTGTTCACCTTTCTGAAAACTTTTAAACGAATGACTTTTGCTACAAAAATGAAACTATACCATTTTGTTTCAAGCAAAATCTTCCTTCCACTTTTCTGAATAAACAGACGACAGACAGCCTCTTTGCTCTCGAGGCTTCTTCAGAGTTCCAGGTGTCATCTATACACAGAAGAGTTCTCTTGGCCAAAATGTCCCTGAAACCTGAGTTAGAGATGAGTTTTCAAGGAGATTTTTAACCGAGAATGATCTCACACATTTTCGTATAGATGAGACTTTTGTTCTCAGGAAACCTGATACAGCATTCTGGTAAAATGAAACTAAAATCACAGGAATGCTCTAATCAGTGACATTTTCTAATCACAGAATGAATCGGAATCGTCAGACTAAAAATGATGATTCCCAATCTGACTAGAAGTTTATTTCTTTAAGGTCTTTTACTCGGACGACCTCTCCCTGAACTCATTCCAAAGTAATATGTTGTTCCGGCTGGCTTTTCAGAACATTAATATTTTCGAAAACATTACACACATACATACATACATACATACATACATACATACATACATACATATATATATATATATATATATATATATATATATATATATATATATATATATATATATATATATATATATATATATATATATATATATATAATAAGTCTAATCCTTCAGGCCAGCCTAGAGAGATGTTAATCAGCTCAGTGGTCTGGTAAAACTAAGGTATACTTAACTTCCTCCCGCAGAATTTGCGAAGGAGAAACAGGAGATTTTTGGGCTAATAGACGAGGGGAGAAATGGATTATCTTGAAAGTAGAATAGGATATTCGTGTCATTTGGGAAAATACTTTTTGCCAGAATGATTACACAAATAATTATCGTATTTAATTTTGTGCCTTTGTTCGGGAGTTTGAAGAAAATAATTTTGGTCGAAATTAGGAGAATGTTCCTTGATGTTCCGGAAATGTAGCGATATTGTAACATGTTACTTTGACCTTTGAACAGACTAAAGTTTTTCCATGCATTTGTCAATGAAAAGTTTTGTTAGATATAATATATATATATATATATATATATATATATATATATATATATATATATATATATATATATATATATATATATATATACAGGGTGTTTAGAAATTAGAGGGCCCCTACAGCATAAACTAAAATTGATATGGACAAAAACAAAAGTAATTCAGAACAGGTATTTATTTAAGTTTCTCTCTCTCTGAGTATTTAATATTTTTGTGGCCTCCATCTGCCTGTACCACAGCCTGCATTCTTAAGGGTATGATTTCAGCAAATCGTAAAAGCTGAGACTCAAACTCCATTTCCCTGAGCACTTCAGTCACCTCTCTTTGCAGGTCATCGAGGCTTGGTATACCATCATAGTTCACTGTGCGTGCTTCAGCACGATCCTTTAAGATACTACCAATGTTTTCACACACATTAAGGTCACGGGAGCTACCTGGAAATTCACTTGACGAGAAGAAATCAATACCACTATTTCGAAGCAGCTCCTGTGTCTGAAGAGCCTTGAAACATGGTGCCTTATCATGCAAAAATGTGACTTCTTCAACAGATAACACATTTTCAGGATCTTTGAGGCAAGGAAATACTCCATCAGTAAGCACATGTTTCTCTGAAGTATTCGCCATTCCATGACTGTCCTTTTTCTTTGATGATCCACAAGAACTGTTAGGGTGTAAAACAGAAAAATTCCCAAAACATTCAGGAAATTTCACAACTTGGCGACAGCGCACGTCATTGCTGATATTATCAACTTTGCAGCCCAAAATTATGTCATTTTTATGATTTGGCTTCCTGACTGTGTAAATGAAGAATTCATCTGATGCGACAACATGGAGATAGTCAGCTTCATCCCAATCTTTAAGAAATGAACCACAAAACCATGCATGGTCTTCTCTCTGCTGCTGAGTGAGCTTGCTGATAACATGAAATGGCTTAATACCAGATTTTTTAAACTCACGATATTCAGCACTGTAACTTCTCTTCTTTTCCCTTTTTGTTTCTAGTTCAAGCGCCAATTTACGCAAAGACTTTCTTGGTCTACTCATTTCCTCAGCTATGATGTCATTTGACTCCTGAGAAAGGACTTCAGGCCTTCCAAGATTCTCACTCTTTTCACGATGACAGTCATATGGATTTTTGTTCGAATTTCTTTTAACAAAGGATTCATCTCTTTTAATGTATTTGGCTATCCAGGAACGTGAAATGAAGGATGCCAGCATCCCTGGCTCTCTGAAGGTTATAACCCGGATTTGGTCACTCCATCTGATTTCCTCCGAGTCGTTAGCCATGGCTGTATCTAACTCCGTCACTCAGTCAGAAAATACAAGAAATGTGAAATGAAAAATAGCTTAATAAAAACTTAAAATAATGTACTTGGAGATAGGCTATAGCAGAAAAACTTCATAACTTTCCATTTTTTCTGTGGAGGGGGCTCTAA
>NC_089755.1:5337366-5344866 GCF_040412425.1 Macrobrachium rosenbergii
TTCATCACACAGATAATGTTGAAAATCAGAAGGCAAATATTTTAGCCTTAAATAACGTTTTTTCAAAGATAATTTTAAATAGAACAGCGACCATTATCATACTTGCAATCACCCTTCTTTAATCCTTCATACCAGTAGGAGGTCTGAGGTTACGATGCAGTTTAATCGAATTCAGTCTAAGTTTTTCATATCTACTGATCAAGACCATTCTTTTAGATAGGAACCTAAAACCTCATTTTTGTCACTCAGAGAACACACCCGACACCATGTACCCCCACCCCAACACCTACCCCACACCCCACACACCCTCCACCCACACCCACATCCCACCCCACATCCCATCCCACACTCCCCCCATCACCCCACATCCTACCCCACATCCCATCCCACACCCCCATCCCCACCCCACACAACCTCCACCCTGCACCCCACACACACACTACCCCACCCACAACCCACCCTCAACACAACACCCCCACCCAACACAACACTCCACCCCTGCACTCCCCCTGCACAACACTCCACCCTGCACACCATTCCCCCACACCCCACACAACACCCCATCCCACACAATGATGTCCCCAGACCCTACCCCACAACTCCATCCCCACCCTAACCCCACCTTACCCCACACCCCCACCCCACCTAACCAGGACTGCAACGTGAGTTAGCATCAAGTTTCTATAAATTTCTTTCCCAAATGATGTATAAAGCTTAAGGCTTCCAGTCCATGACACTGAAGAAACACGAAAGAAATTCTGGATATTCCTTCCTCGTTCATGAAGAAGAAGAAGAAGAAGAAGAAGAAGAAGAAGAAGAAGAAGAAGAAGAAGGGAAATAAATCATGACTGAATTGACAGAGGAAGATTTATTCATCTTCTACAGACGATCTCGTTATAGCCTCTCTCTCTCTCTCTCTCTCTCTCTCTCTCTCTCTCTCTCTCTCTCTCTCTCTCTCTCTCTCTCTTGTTTTCCTAATATGATCCTACAAGTTATCAAAAACGGAAATCTATGTGCTCGGTTATAAAAACCCACAAAATATGGACTAGCCAAGAAAGGATATTTCTCCTCTCTCTCTCTCTCTCTCTCTCTCTCTCTCTCTCTCTCTCTCTCTCTCTCTCTCTCTCTCTAATCGAGATATTGCGTTCCTACAAGTTATAAAAAACGGAAATATATGTGCTGGGATATAAAAAAAGAACCCACAAAATGTGGACTGGCCAAGAAGCATTTCTCTTCTCTCTCTCTCTCTCTCTCTCTCTCTCTCTCTCTCTCTCTCTCTCTCTCTCTCTCTCTCTCTGTGTGTGTGTGTGTTAAATGTACATTAAGTACCACAGAATTAGAATTATGGACATTTTGTCAGCATTTCAAAAAGTGGCAGATGTCACAAAACATGCACTTCATCTTTTCATAAATAGAAAGAACTATTTAATGGCATTAGCGAGTCATTTCACATCATAACACGTTCTAATGTTCTGTGTTGTAGTAAGAAGTTTTATTACAACATCAGTTAAATGAGCTGAAGGCTCTATAAATCGTTCGTGAAGAAGAGAGCAGAAAGACTGCAATAAGCAGGCAACAAACAGAAGCGACCATCTAAAAATGCTGAGTTTATTTAACACGAGACGCTCTTCCAAGTCTTCGAAAATATTTCAGAAATAAAACACAACTCGCAATATTACAAGAAACGCATCATTTATTGTTATGTAAGACACAAAGCTCGATTTCATTTTACCATATGTTTAAAAACGCCTTGGATTCTAAGACTTTATAGAATGATATTAATGAAATATGCACTTGATATTATTATTATTATTATTATTATTATTATTATTATTATTATTATTATTATTATTTATTATTATTATTAGGCAGAAATGGAGCAATGAAAATTCGACCAGCTCAGATATTAATCTAATCCATTATTATTATTATTATTATTATTATTATTATTATTATTATTATTATTATTATTATTATTATTATTCTAGTTTTGATCAAACTGATAGATCTATATCTCTGACGTATTCGATTATTTCTCCTAAATATTTCCCACCATGATTTATATTTCAGGAAATCACTAGACGTGTTTTTCACCTCTCTCGAAACGTACACCATCAAAACATAGGGCCTCGATGAGGTAATCCTCATCCTGCCTCACTGAAAGAACCTCCACCTCTAACAAGTAACTGTTTGCGTAGATGTCTGAACAGAGTTGTTCAAAATAAAAGGATTTCCTCGAGACGGGGAGATGACACTTGGGTGACGCCCATCAAACTCGATGGAACTTTTGAGATATAGGTTTCTTCTCTATTACACATTTTTTTTTTTGATGGATTTTTAGTTTTTATTAGTTTTCTGAAAGAAAACTATTTTGCCTGCTTTGTCTGTCCGTCCGCACTTTTCTCTGTCCGCCCTCAGATCTTGAAAACTACTGAGGCTAGAGGGCTGCAAATTGGTATGTTGATCATCCATCCTCCAATCATCAAACATACCAAATTGCAGCCTTCTGTCTCAGTAGATTTTATTTTATTTAAGGTTAAGTTACCCATAATCGTGTATCTGGCAACGTTATAGGCCAGGCTGCTCGTCTTTTGGCCGTGGTTAAAGTTTCATGGGCAGTGGCTCATACAACATTATAAGAATATTCAGAGACCACCGAAAGATAGATCTATTTTCGGTGGCCTTGATTGATACGGTGTACAGAAAACTCGACTGCGCTGAAGAAAAACTACGGCGCATTTTTTATTTGTTACATTTTGATTTGGCCATAAGCGCTGTGCCACCTTCGTGAATTGCATAATGCAGAAGATAATGCTCAATAAATAACCCATTTGCATTCTTCCCTTGTCAAGACCAGACATTTTCCCACCTTATACTGAAGGGTTGAGAACCGCCTTCCATCTTCAGAGAATAACCGGTCTCTTTCCCCTCTCAAAACCCTGAAGACCGTTCCTGGGTAAAACTGATGCTGAGCTCGAATCTCTGCTCTGTATCAGCCGCTGATCGAGCGTAAAATGGGAGTATTTGCGCCACTTCAGTGCGTAAAAGGAAGGAAGGAAGGAAGGAAGGAAGGAAGGAAGGAAGGAAGGAATAAAAGCGTAAAAGTGGGGAGATGGTGTAATGCGAGATATGCTTAGCCAAGGCGCTGGGATTTTTGGGGGTTTTTGGGTGGGTGATAAGACTGCCTCTTCTTCTTCTTCTTCTTCTCTTGCTCCACTGACACCTTAAACAATTCTTGGTGTGTAACTTCCTTGTAAACATTTCCTGTGGTTTCAGCTTATAATCAAATCACGTGAATGTTTGTGATTTTTACTTATATAAATATTTATGTATGAATGTATGTATGTACG
Organism: Macrobrachium rosenbergii; assembly: GCF_040412425.1. Taxonomy (NCBI): domain Eukaryota; kingdom Metazoa; phylum Arthropoda; class Malacostraca; order Decapoda; family Palaemonidae; genus Macrobrachium; species Macrobrachium rosenbergii. The sequence goes on from NC_089755.1 coordinate 5,340,717, forward strand.
TACGTATATATGTGTTGGTAAAGTCATCACATTGCCTTTGTGACACTAAAAGACCAAAAGTAACACACACAGGAAACAGTTTGCCAAAAGACCAAAGAGAAACTTGACACAATATTATTTCAATCGAAGAAGTGTCTGACAAACACAAGGGGTAGGTTCGAACCCGTACACAAGGGGAACATCACTTTAACCAAAATGGTTTAGGAAATTCCCTCCAAATATCGAGAGCCAGAAATCCCGAGTAGGACCTTCGGAAGGACTGAGAGGATTAGAGCCTCAGGGAAATCGAGTATCCTACGCGAATGCTGAAGGGAGGTTAAGGAGAGCCCCAGGTCTCTGGGGAATATTTGAATGGGGTCCTACACAGGATTTACTCTCTCTCTCTCTCTCTCTCTCTCTCTCTCTCTATATATATATATATATATATATATATATATATATATATATATATATATATATATATATATATATATATATATGTCATGTATGTGTGTTGTGTGTGTGTGTGTGTGTGTGTGTGTGTGTGTGTGTCTGTGTGTGTGACTGTGTTCTGTAGTCCACAACAGCAGTTATGGAAATGAAAAATAAAGAAAATGCTTATTTTACCAAACAAGAGAATTAGGTGGAAGCATTTCAGTTATTTGATGCTGGCAATCATATCATGTGATTTAAAGGGCAATGCTTGGTTATGTTCATGAAAACAGCTGACTATTTTAGCTTGGATAGTTTCTGCACAAGTGACTATCACCAACTAGTTGCTCTGAAAATGTAATTTGTTCTGAATTTCTACAACTGAGAGAAAAAAGGTTTTAGAAAGGTAAAAATGAACCTAATCTGACGACAGCAGAGAAATTCCAGCGGGATTTCTCAATCAAATGAGGCGCATTTCAAAGGGCGATTTCCAGAGCTTCAATGTCCCATGAAATCGTCATTTCCTTTCGCTATAACTGAGGCCATGAAAGCATTTATGAGATCGTGTCATAAAAGATGATTTGTTTAGGGGGGGATGACCCCAAGGGCCGTCGTGACCTCAGGATTTATTCCGAAATAAAGCTGACCAAACTGGAAGGAAATTTCCCGCTTAAATTGGCATTTGAACACTGTAGCGATCTGGGAAGGTAATGTAATTCATGGAGAGACTGGTATGATACGACTTAAGCATAGCTTCTCTCTCTCTCTCTCTCTCTCTCTCTCTCTCTCTCTCTCTCTCTCTCTATGCTCTCATTTTCTTCCATTCATTTGTAGCAGCAGATTGCAATGTAATTCATGGACAGACGAAAGTTATCTCTCTCTCTCTCTCTCTCTCTCTCTCTCTCTCTCTCTCTCTCTCTCTCTCTCTCAATGTAATTCATGCTAATACCAAAACTTGTCCTGAAATATCGAGAGGGCCACAAGAGGAGGAAGAGGAAAACTTGTCGCCAGAGTTCAGGCGACAGTTTTTCTGTCGTTGTGACAGAAAATAGCAGAAGATATCAAGATCCACCTTTGTGTTGCCATCCCAGGGGTGGATACGAGTTGCAGGATTAGCAATGAGGACTTTTTCTGCCACCTGTGAAAATCAGTCTGTTTTCTTTGTTCACTTTTTTTTATCAAATATTTTTTGTTGCTTTGAGAATCTGGGAGAGTTCTGAAGACGTCTTCTGCACCATTGTATGGAACCTGAAGAGTTCTTGCTAGTTTGCACTTTGTTTTCTAGGTAATTTTTTGTAACAAGAAAAATTGTACGAACTTCGAGATTGTAAAATAGGTTTGATGACAGCGGCCAATTTAATCTACCGTTATCATTTGGCGGGGATTTTAATTTCACGATAATGTAATTTTGAGAGTGATTTATTTTCACGATGGGACTTTTATTTCTATAATTTATTATTTGGTGGGGATTCTATTTTAACAATAATAAAATTTGGTGTCTTTTATTTTCTTAATAATATAATTTGGATGGGATACAATCATTTGGCGAGATTTTATTTTCACTATATTATAATTTGGTGTGGATTTCGTTTCATTTCCAAGATGGTGTAATTTGACGGGATTTTATTTTCACGATAATATGATTTGGTTGGGACTTTCATTTTTATGATAATATAATTTGTAAGGGGATTTTACTTTTGTGATAATATAATTTGGTGGGGATTTCATTTCCAGGATAATAGAATTTGGATGATTTTTTTTACGTTGAAATAATTTTTTAGAGAATTTTATTTTTACCATCATATAATCTGGAGAGGAATTTGATTTCACAATAATATAATTTTAAGAGGATTTTATTTTCACAATAGTATAATTTGGAAAGGGCTTGTTTCCCGATAATGGACAATGAATAAATGCAAACAAAGGAGAAAAACAATACGAAATAATACCTTCACTTGAGGAACTCGAGAACAACAACACAAAAATCTTTCCGATAAATAAACGGATTTGGAGAAATAAGTTTTTATTAAAACAATACTCATGCATGGCAGGGTTTAACAATAAACTGTCTAAATCAATAAGGAGGAAACTATCAAAACATGACTGATTCAGTCTGTGCAAACGATGATGTATTTAGGAACCTGCCGAATAAAAACTGGTCCCATTTGTTTACTCCGACAGCTGCAAAGGAATCCTTTGTTTTCAAAACGAAGGACTTGAGACAGACTGAGGAGTGTCCATGTGGTGAAATATTTATGTCACGTCACGAACTGAATGGTAATCTAGCTGCTCTCGAGAATTTAAGCCTGGTGTAAATATATATAAGTGTTATGCTGAGGAGATCTGGTTTTAGAAAAAGAACAGCACTAGAAGATCTTGTTTTATATATATATATATATATATATATATATATATATATATATATATATATATATATATATATATATATATATATATATATATATATATATACACACATATATATAATATATATATATATATATATTATATATATATAACTATATATAAGATATCAGCTATAAACGATAACCTATATATATATATTATATAACTATATATACATATTTATACACACATATTGGAGAAAACCGTTAAAATGGACCATATTTTTACCCATTTTTCCCCGAAGTACGACCAAAAATGTGTTGTTGTTTTACAAATCATTTAAAAACATGATTTTCAAAAATCCAAATAAGAAAAACCAAATAATATATGAACGCTCTTTGGACAAACTTTCTCTCTTCTAAACGAACATCTCTATTCTTGGTTTCTCTGTCTCTCTTTATCGAAGAAAAAAAGGGGTTTGTCTCTCTCTGGAACTTGCTTAAAATCTCTCTGTTGTTTTTTCTTGATCTCTTTTCTCTCTTTCTTTGTCTGTCTTTGTGAACTCCGTCTCTCTCTCTCTCTCTCTCTCTCTCTCTCTCTCTCTCTCTCTCTCTCTCTCTCTGATACTCTCCGTTTGGGAGAGACATCAGAGAGAGAAAGTGAGTTCATTGAGAGTCCCACTCCTCTAGAGAAACAGAGAGAACGAAAGTTTTCGGTCCCTAAGTTTGTTTTCTCCTTCGTTTTAAAGAGGGAGGAACCAAATGGACTTCATTTTGCTTTTCAAAGGACTGGTCAGTAGAGGAATTTAATAAGTTTTATCTCTTGTTTGGTTTTTTTCTGAGTTCCTATCTTAAAATGTTTCTCTTTAGTTGCTTTAAGATATGCTCTACATAAATCATGATTTTGCAGCACACACATGTTCACTGTCACTCACATACATTAACACTCTATATATATAAGAATCTATATATATATATTATCTATATCTATATATATAAGATCTCTCTCTCTCTCTTTACAGCATCTAAAAATTGATATGGACTAAAACTCTTCTCTCTGTTTATTTCTTTCTCTCTCTATTTAATATTTTGTGTCTCTCTCTCCATCTGCCTTTTTATGATTTCTCTCTCTCTCAAACTCCATTTCTCTCTCTCTCTCTCTCTCTCTTGGTATACCATCTAGTCTGTCTGTTTCAACACTTCCTTTAAGATTCTTGTTTTCTCTCTTAAGTCTCTCTCTTCTCCACTGTTTTCGAAGCAGCTCCTGTGTCTTTGAAAAATGGTGCCTTATCATCAAAAATGTTCTCTCTCTCTCTTTCTCTTTCTCTCTCCTAAGCACAGTTTCTCTGATATTCTCCATTTTCTTTGATGATCATCCATTTGGCTGGAGAAAG
>NC_089755.1:5354866-5374866 GCF_040412425.1 Macrobrachium rosenbergii
AAGAACAAATTTTGTGCTAAGATAAAACAAGTAACAACTTTCTGTGAACAGTGAAGAATTAGACATTTTGTCATAAGTGAACTTGTGTTCCATTAAATGTGTGTGTTTTTTGTCATAACTTTGTGTGTGTGCTTTTTTCTCTCTATCTCTTCCAAACAGGTAAGATGACGAGGAAGAGATCGGTCTCCCTCTCCTCCCTCACCCTCCCCAGTGCCCCAGACCCCGCCAGGAGGAGGATTTATGGACTCTGACCAATCGGACAATGAAATAACCCCAACTGTGTGAAATGGACACTGCCACGATGACCCCAGTTACAGAAGACTCAGCCCCTGACCAGCACGTGACTGAGGAGCCCTCCCTTTCGGACGAGGTCGAATTCTGGGCACAAGTTCAGAAGGAAAAACCAAAAACAAAGGTACATCACATAGATTTTCAGCATGTCCCAAAACCTGTTAACATAATTGTGCAAAAATCTGGTGATAATGATCTGCCCAAATTCAGGGCACTTTCCTATGCAAAGGTAGCTGCCCTGGAAACAGCAAACCCATCACTAATCATGACTGCCAAACCAAACCTGAAGGGAAATTTCACAATCACCCCAAAGAATCAAGAAACTAGAATTCTTGAAAAACACCCCTGAGCTTGTTATGCTTAACCCTGCTGAACGATTGATGAAAGCAGTAGTTTGCAACTACCCAACCGAATTACAACTCACCCCTCTTGAGAACCAGCCCTGCATCATGAGTGCAGAGAGGTGCATTAGCACAAGGTCAAACCGCCCTACTCAAAAGGTGATATGCACCTTTAAAGGACCCATGCCCTCTCAGATGAATCTAGGAATCTGGGGACTCTTCCCAGTGGAAAACTACACCCCAGAACCTTTATGATGTTTCAAGTGCCATCGGTTCAGGCACCACTAGGAAATATGCACAGGGGTCGAAATCTGTGGCATATGTAGCCACCGACACCCAACAAAAATCTGTTTGGCCAAATTCAAAGCTGGCCTGCCAACCCTTGCATGTTGCCCTAACTGTAGAGGAAAGCACCATGCCTGGCACAAGAAATGTCCTGGCTGGCTCCAGCATTGCATGCATGAAAAGGTAAAATACAAAACACTAGCAGATCCAGAAATATTTCATGGGGGCATGTAAATTTTCATATATATATATGTATATATATATATATATATATATATATATATATATATATATATATATATATATATATATATATATATATATATATATATATATATATATATATATATATATTATATATATATATATATATTAATATTGTTATATATTATTGTTATTATTTTTTCTCAAAATTGTATTATTTTTTTATATAATAGATTTTTTATTTTTTTTTATCCCATTTTCATATTTCTATCATTTTTCATTATTATCTAAATCTTCAATATTATTATTTTGATATATTTTTATCAAATCTTCAATATTATTATTTTGATATTTTTCATGGATCCATGCCTAGTGGTACAAAACCCCCCCCTCCTCCTGTGAACTACCCCCAATCATTACCCTCCTCTTCCCAATCCATTTCCTCGAAACCTCCCTCTCCTTCCAAAACCACAGAGACAACCCTGACCCACCAGACAGCAAGGCCCTCTTCCTCCCCTCTCCAAGGCTATCCATCCCCCAACCCATCACCCCCTCCCCAGCGAACCCCTCCCAAGCTACCCCCTCTCCTTTTCCAGTCTATACTTCACCTTCTCCCTACATTCCGACCTCTCCTTCTCATCTCGCTCTCTCCATTCCTATCCCCTCCCTTGAACTCTACAACTCTGTCTCTCCAAACCCCCTACTCACACAACAGAACATGCCTCAAATATTACTCTACCTCCTTACACAAGATGCACTCGTATCATCAGGGATTACAACACAGACAACCCAATGACTGAGTGGAAATTCAACAAGGGCGAAATCATACACTTCATGAAGAATATTATGACTGCCTTCACTGAATTCGCAGAAATCCCATTCACCCAAACCCTTACCGAAAAAGCCATCAGTCAGATCCTCAATGAGACAATGTCCCGGCAATCAAATTCATGAGCACAGACAGCGACACTGTTTCCACCACCAACTATGACACAAACCCAAATTCCCCCCTCAATAATGACAAGGAGCTGCTGAAGATACTTCAATGGAACATTCTCGGCGTATGCTCCAAATTTGCATTACTGCAGTTGCAAATATCCCTGGGAAATCATGATATCATTACTCTGCAAGAAACACTCCTTAGAGAACACCTGTCCTTTTCCTTCAAAGGATACACTGTATACCAGACACCTCACATGGACTCTACAAGAGGGCTCCTAACACTGGTCAAAAACAGTATTCCCTCCTCCCAGATTCCAAGCATAGACTGTGGACCAGAAGCAGAAATATTAAACATCAAAATCATTCTAGAGGGCACAACTGTTACATTCTACAATGTTTACAGAGCACCGAATAGCACCCTAGAAGCAGATGCACTTTTGATGCAGCCTCCTGAGAAAATGCCCTTATTACAGATGATTTCAAACCACACCACCCCTTCCTTAAGTCCAGACAACAAACCAACCTTGCAGGATGTCACCTGCACTTTCTATTCCAGGAATTCCCAGAAGTAAAGTTGTTGAACAACTGCGATGAGCCCACACATCTACAGTAGACAATGGTAGGCTGGACCTCACTCTGGTTTCCAAAAACCTGCAGGAAGGGGCAATATGGGAACTGCTCCCCATTCTTATCAGTGACCACTTTGCCTTGCAGACAAGGCTACTGTTAAGGAGTCTCCCTCCCCCTCCTCTTCCCCCTCCCAGATGGAACCCTGAGTTTGCAAATTAGAACTCTTTCGAAAATCACATTACTACCTGGTCCACAGAATACATAAATCATTTTTTGCAGGATGTTTGTACATTACAAAATTTCTGCAACAACATAACCAGTGCCGCTAGAGCATCCATGCCTAAAAAGAAATACCCCACCACAAATACAAACCACAAAGATGCCTGGTACTACAACTCTCAGATAAAGGAGATGAAAAAAAGATTAAACCAAGTGAGAAAACTCTTCAGAAGGTACAGAACAGACAGCTTGCATGCCACACTGATTGAAGTCTCAGCTCACTCTGCTCAGGTATCCAAAGAAGTGAGACAAGCAACCTGGTTTCAATGGTGCAGACTGTACACCATCTCACACCCATTGCCAAGCTGTGGAACTGGTTCAACAAAGTCTCTGGTAAAAAGAATTTCATAAATGTCACTCACTCTGACCCACAAAGTGAAGCTGACAGAGTAACACAGCATTTCGCTGACTGGATGAAGACTGTCAACCTCTCCCTCGACACTCAGCGATGCCTAAGAGCATTAGAACATCTCAGAAGCAGGAGTGTACTTGAAGCCTGCAACACCCATGGCAAAACAGACACTCCCTTCACCATGGAGGAATTAAACTTTGCGTTAAAGAAAGCAAAGGATACTGCACCTGGATCTGACCTTATAATCTACAGCATGCTCAAGAATATGGGCAAATCTGCAAAGACAGTATACCTAATGCTGGTCAACAAGACCTATGTCAAAAGAATCAGACTGGGGAAATGGAACCAGCAGGACATAAACCCAATTCCCAAACCAAAACAGCCAGGCACCTACAGACCCATTGCTTTAATTAGCTGCACCAAAAAGGTAGCTGAGAGGATGGTCCTCAATAGACTACTCTAGAAAGCAGGCCCCCTACATCCATGTATCTATGCATACAGGAAGGAAATTGGAACTCAGGAATGCATAACTGATGTCCTATCCATAGTAAACGAAAGGAAAGCCTTAATTGTCTTCCTCGACCTTGAGAAAGCCTATGAGTTGGCAAATTCCACTGTCATACTCTCCTCACTTGTTCAAAAAGGCATAAAAGGTAATCTCTTGGCATGGACACAAAGTACACTCAGAATCGAGAAGTGAGAGTTTACTTTCAAGGAGCCCACTCTGAGTTCACTGAACATGAAAATGGGACCCCACAGGAAGGAATACTCAGTCCCTTTCTCTTTAATGTCCTCATGGAAAACCTCGCTACACAGAACCTACCCAAAGGGGTGAAAATCTTCATTTATGCAGATGTTGTCTGCCTAGTGTGGCCCCAGCAACCAGGCGACATTCAACTGCAGAAAACCTAGCAATTACTATACTTGATCGAAGGTAAGTGCAAGGAACTTGGCCTCAAAATCAACACTGACAAAACTACAGCTATGGCCATCAAGCACACTTGCCCACCCAATAATCTCTCCATCATGGGAAAACCCATAGAATGGGTGAGAGATTTCATGTACCTGAGAGTGAATATAAATCATAAACTCTCATCGACATTTGAAATACAGCATTTGAAGCAGAAGACCAATTGTTGCCTAAATGCAATGGAAAGAATCACTTCACTTCGCCAAGGTGCATCAAGTCATCTACTCACGATGTTCTACATTCAAACCACCCGTTCTGCAGTGGAATATGTGGAGCTGACACTCACAAAGATGACACACCCTCAGGTCTGCTCACTTGAAGTGATTCAAAACAATGCAATGAGAATCATTGCAGGTGCTCAAATGTGGACAAAACCCTGCCTATTCAAAGCAGAAACCAACCTTCTCCCTCTCCCTTCCAGAGTTGATCAAAGAAATGCCCTCACCATTGTCAAAACCTTGAAAAGCAGTAGGGATTGCCCTTTGAGGAACAAAATAACTGGAATCCTAAACTTGCATGAGGAACTCAGCCCTCCCAGGAATTATATGGGGAACCTCCTCGCCACTCTGAGAAGGATCAACATGCAAGAAGCTGCTGTTGCAACTAAGAGAGAAGCACCCAGCAACAACTATGTCAAACTCCCTCCTTGGACTCCCATCCCCTTCAATTTCCATTTCACTCTTCTCCCAGCAAACAAGGCACTCTGCTCTCTGGCACAACTCAGACAAGCTGCACAAGCAGCCATAAACAACACATCTGCTCCTAATGTTTACTACACAGATGGTTCAGTGGACCGAAATATACCAGCAGCAGCTGCAGCAGTAGTCTCCTCCTCCCTAAAAGTGAGCTGGAGACTTTCAAACAATGCCTCCACCCTGCAAACGGAGCTGGTTGGCATCCAAAAGGCGCTAGAAGACTCCCTATACCAGGCAGGAAACACAACAATCCACACGGATTCAAAGTGTGCAATTGTCGCTATAAAGAGTCAATCACACACTGAAAATGTCCACATCCTAACCAGCACAAAAGCTGCAGCCTTCGTTCATCAGAGCAAGGGAAGGCAAATGACACTGAATTGGATTCCCAGTCACATAGGAATCCAAGGAAATGAAGAGACAGATCAACTTGCAAAAAGCACTCTGCAATGCAATACAATCAGTATTGCCCTAAATCAGTCCCTCATGTAAATGAAACAGAAAATTTTCAGGTACAGCAAAAATGAAGCCCACAGCAAAATTCGTCAGTCACTTCTTCAAGGATCCAGGTCTGCAAAATGGCATGTAGAAAACACTAAATTACAAAGTTTTTCTCTTTTCAGGAACACACCCAGAAGACTTGCAGTCATCATCAGTCGGCTACAGTTAGGATATATGTCCACCTGCCAGTTAATCACTCCAGAAAACAGAGCATGCACGTACTGTGAACAAGTAGTGCATGAGCCACTGGATCATTACCTGTTACACTGTCCGGAGACTTTTCCCTGAGGCGGGAAAACACCCACTAACAAACACCAAACTGGTAACACACACAACTGAAAACATTGAAGAATTCTCACCGTTCCTCTGCTCCTACCCACCACCCAGGTAAACAAAAACGGGTCCCATGCCAAACACTGCCTCAGATTACTCATCATCTCACATTTACCTTCTGCAAAAGTGTCTCTCTTTTTATTTACATCTTTTCAGGCTGACGCAACCAACTCATCTCCACTGAGACCTTTTCAGAATCTGCACGGGCGACCCATGGCTCAACATCTTCACAGCAACTGACCTGTCACCCCTAACCTACGTGTTTTACGACCTTTTTCCAATCAATTGCTCAGTCATGAGTATCATTAACTTACCTTCAATATGCTTATCACTTTATGATCACTAGCAGCATTATCAAACTTGTAAAGTTCCTTGGTTTTACTCTCACCTTACCATATAGTTTTTGTCTATCAAATTAACTCACACATCTATCTAATCATTCATGTCAGTGCTAGTATTCAAACCGAGAGAGTTATTAATTTATTGAGTTAATTATTCATTTATTTAAATTTTAATTATTTTTTCACTCATATGGATATATATTCTTATCTTAATTTTACCTTAGTCTCTTCCTTTAATTTATTCATTTATGTTTATTTTTAACTGTTATTTTAATTTTCTCCCCTCTCTCTTTTTCCATGGCAACCCACCCCGACTAAAACGCACCTCTCAGACATCCATACTGCATCCCACTTCACCAAATGACTTACGGACTGCTCTATGAGCAAGGCCGTGATGGCACACAGCCGTCTCAAGTATAAGCAAAGAACATCTTCCATTAATTACAAAACACCAGCGTCACCTCCCAGTCACCACCACCAATCTCCTGCTCACTCAATAAAGTCAGCTATGACCATGTTTTTCTCTCCCTCACATCCTTCCCTTCCTTTTTAGTCTTCTCCTCTCAAGACTAAAACTACAATCTGCTGTCGCTATGCCTTCATCTTAAGCTTTACACTTAATCTGAAGGGAAGTTTAAGTCTCATCCTTTCTCTGCAACATAAAATTCCTCCCTTCCTTCCCAGCCTCTCCTACTCACTGGGACTTGCTGTCTGATGAGGAAGAAGTAAGAGCAAGTAAAGGAAAATACAGAAAGAAGAGATCTCACTTATTAAAGAAGAAAAATAATAGTAAATTACTAAACAGATGAAAAAAATTAAAGTGAAAGGAGAATAGTATTAGGGTAGTAATGCATTGCATCTTAGCTTGAACTTCCGAAGTGCCAATTGCACGACATCCTCAGTAGGGAGACTGCGCCACAGTCCAACGGTCTGAGGAATAAAGGACCTCATACTACCGCTATAACTACTACTACTTCTACTAAGCCTACTATACTACCACTTGAACGCCTTGAAACTGAAGGGAAAACCTGACAAGGCCTTTTCTGTCAATTTTTAGTGAATAGTCTTCCTAAATATCATTTCTGGCTGATGTTAATTAATACTTACTTGTGTTTATTGATTCTCCTTTGGTTCAGACAAAGAACCTTTTCAAATCCCTGACACTAAAGCTTGGATAAGTCTTTGTCTCTCAGGGACACAAAGTTCCTCAAATACCTCCTAAGTTGAAAATGGACTTCCTCCAAAATTCGAAATCACTTCAACATGTCAATTAAGTATATACAGACGATGATTCCGACTTTCAGTATTTGGGAAATATGGATGAATTAATGAGTAGTTTACGGATAAGAAGGATGTATTCAGGAGTAATTTTCGGAAAATATGAATGAATTCAGGAATACTTATCGGACTATATGAATGAAATAAGTAGTTTTCGAAAAATATAAATGAATTCAGTAGTAGTTTTACCGATGCCTTTTCGTGTTTACGGCTTCTCACTTTATTTTCAAGTTAAAATTAGTTTCTTCACACTAATCAAACATTTTCTAAAAGTAATTATCTCAGTAAAGGAATATGCATACCAAGATGCCTGTTAAATTAACTTTGAAAAATTTCTGAGAAATTCTCTTATTGCAATGTTACCTCCAATTTAGTTCAAGTTCCCCAACGAAATAAATCCAGAGTGAAATAAAAAATAATAAAAACAAACAACAAACAGCAGTTTCATGTTGGTGTGATATGTTTAGGTGGTCAGTTAAGACACCAACGCTCTCGCACGTACGAGCACCAGAGGAAAGTTTCCCCAAAAAGAACTTTTGTGGCGGAGTTTTTGTCAGGACTGATTTGCAGAAGACCTCCACTACTTTCGCCAGGGAACCCCCGTAGGGGGGTAGTGCCGTCAGTGCACCTCACGCGGTGCACTGTAGGCATTACTTAAGGTTCTTTGCAGCGTCCCTTCGGGCCCTAGCTGCAACCCCTTTCATTCCTTTCATTGCACCTCCGTTCATATTCCCTTTCTTCTATCTAACTTTCCTCAACCCTCTCCTAACAATTGTTTCATAGTGCAACTGCTTTGAAGTTTTCCTCCTGCTATACCTTTCAAGCCTTTTTACCCTCAGTTTCCCTTTGAGCACTGACTAACCTCATAGATCCCAGGGCTTGGCCTTTGCCTAAATTCTATATTCTTTTCTACGCCAAGGTAACAGCACGACAGAAAATGGAAAACATGGCAACATACATAAAATAAATCTCAGACTCACGAGAATTTTGCTTCCGCAAAAATTCCCAGTTCATTTTGAAACCTCGTTTCCGAAATGTTCCCTTCGAGGCTAACAAGGAAAAGACAGATTTCCCTCGAGTGTTCGTCGAAATAATCATTCTGGTTCTGGGTCGTCATATGGGACTGTGTTTCTTTGCTGCTGCTGCCTATGAAACAACGAACTAATTTTTCTAGAAATCAAATTAGGTTTTGTTAATTGTTACATTCATTTTCACCAAGCGAAGATGCAGTGCATTACTACCCTAATACAAGTCTCCTTGTATTTTAATAAGTTACTTACATTTTTATCTATTTATTTATTAATTGTTAATTTTTTTTTTTTATTTCTAATAAGTGATTTCTTTCTGTTCCAACTTTTCCTTTTACCATCTGTCACTTCTTTCTCATGAACACCATTTTCTTCGGATGCCTCAATTTCAAGTCAATGGCCCTGTGGTGGTTTTGTTCCATAAGATTCTAAATAATAATAATAATAATAATAATAATAATAATAATAATAATAATAATAATAATAATAATAATAATAATAATAATAATAGAGCACGATCTATATATGATCTTCAGATGTATATTTATTTGTTTTTGTTCCATGCGATAAATACTTACTGTTGATAGGAAATTGCTGCTTTTAGATTGTCATTGCAAAGCATGAATTTAAATATATTCAATGTTCAAATGAGCAGTAATACAATAAGTTACAAATGTACTGTAGATGTATGAAAATTATACAGGCCTGATGAACAGTCCTTTGACCTGAAAGAGCATTAAACTATTTTGCTTGTAAAATAATCTGAAGGGCTGGAAATCCGCATTTTTCTTAATTTAGAGAATATTTAAGTGTATAGTTCGTCTAGAGTAAAAACATGACATTTTTATTATATTTCACAAAATCCTAGATAATATAAGGAATTTCCATCTGTGTTATTATGCACGCTTTTATTAAGGTTCGCGTTTTTTCTCAACCACTTTTAATTGTTCGTCTTCCGCCTGAATTTACGTCCACCCACTGTGACTCCACAAACAACAATTATACTTTCTACATCAGCCGTTTCCCCTTTATGAGATTATCCCGCCTGGTTTAATTCATGTATGTCTTATGTACTTGTGTGTATATACATGGACATATATATATATATATATATATATATATATATGTATATATATATATATATATATATATATATATATATATATATATATAATATATATATATATATTATTTTATATAATCATACAGTAATATCATATTCACTGGACTGGTTTTTATAGTGTGTAGTTCCAGGTTGCATCCCAGCCTCCTTAGAGTCCATCTTTTCTCACTATGTGCGCTGTTTCTAGTAGCACACTTTTCTGCATGAGTCCTGGAGCTACTTCGGCATCTAGTTTTTCCAGATTCCTTTTCAGGGTTCTTGGGATCGTGCCTAGTGTTCCTATGATTATGGGTACAATTTCCACTGGCATATTCCATATCCTTCTTATTTCGATTTTCAGGTCTTGATACTTATCAGTTTTTTTCTTTCTTTCTCATCTACTCTGGTGTCCCATGGTATTGCCACATCAATGAGTGATACTTTCTTCTTGATTTTGTCAATCAACGTCACGTCTGGTCTATTGGCACGTATCACCCTATCTGTTCTGATACCATAGTCCCAGAGGATCTTTGCCTGATCGTTTTCTATCACTCCCTCAGGTTGGTATTCGTACCACTTATTACTGCAAGCTAGCTGGTGTTTCTTGCACAGGCTCCAGTGGAGGGCTTTTGCTACTGAATCATGCCTCTTTTTGTACTGGTTCTGTGCAAGCGCCGGACATTCGCTTGCTATGACTTGTTTATGGTCTCGTCTTTCTATATTGCACTTTCCTGCATATGAAACTAGATGACTTATCTAATTTGAAATGACATCAGTAGTATTCGTTTCTTTCGACATATCTGCTCTTAGGGCCTGATCTCACGGCAAAATGGATCGCTTGATTATAACATCTAACTGCAACACTTGTCATTTCTTCTGTTTGATAATCTTGTATCTAATAATAATAATAATAATAATAATAGAGATAAGAATAATAATGCAATAATAAATGAAATAATAATAATAATAATGTAATAGTATCATTATTACTATTAACACGAGTAATGCTCTATTATTATTAATGGGAGAAAAATGTCATTCAGAGCAATGAATGTTCTGTAAACAAAGCAGTTTGTCGGTGACATCTGAAATTTGAAAATATTCCGTTTTCACAGGCAAGGGCTGGCGCCTAATGTTCATTCAGGTGATTATCAGAACAATTCCAAGGGATGGATTTTGGTGATGCATCCTTCTTAGTTTCCGAAAATTATAATTATCATTTTCTCTTATCTTATTGAAAAATGTAAATTACAATCCCTTCAATTAGTAATCACCTGCATAGACCTAATGTATTAATTTTAATTTTCATCTATGACGTATGATATATTACCCTGATTATGCGGGGCCCAAGGATTCCATCCAGATTGAATAATTATTACTTAAAGCTCAATGGGATTGTTTTGTCACATCTTTCCCAGTCAGAATAATTCTGAAATGAAGGAAGTGAAAGAGTTTTTGACTGGTTTTGTGCAACCATGAACATTTAGGGAACGACAGGTCTTTCAAAGAAAAAATTTTATTGGATAAAACATTATGAAATCTTTTCCATCATCCAAGAACACTGTCTTTGCTCCAGAAACCAAACAGGAACGATTTAATGGTATGTGTTTGTTTTTATTGGTTTTTTAGTAATAATAATAATAATCAGCAACAATAGACATAAATAATGATTATAATTTAATAATATATATATATTATAATAATATATATTATTTATATTATTTATAATATTTAATATATATATTTTCCTATTTAATATGTTCTCTTCTTTCTGTCATTTCCAGCTTTAAATGGCTCTTACTTCTGGTCTAATGAACAGCTGTATTCTTTGGGAAGCCATTTGAATTTCAAGTAAGTGGCTCCTTTGGATATTGGTTGTTCCATCTTTACAGCGGAATTTATCTTGAGGAATAATAATAATAATAATAATAATAATAATAATAACTCAAAACGCCAATAGTCAATATTGTTTCAAGCATGTAAAGTCAGATGGAATGATCAAATTCCTTTGACCTATGTTCTGTTTCAAATGAGTTCCGGTGGAGGAGGGGTGGGGAGGGGAACTTTTAATCCTATTATAATAAAGTTGAGCCTCTCTTCTTCTGTCATCTCCAATACATCTCCTCTTGAAGGGTTTTAATAAAGACCCCATATTCTTTGAAACCATCCCAAGTCAATCCGTCTTTAAATAAGCTTGTTTTATTTCCAAAGGTTTCATCTTCTGAAAAGCAAATAAAATAATTATTATTTGTAATAATAATGAATAATAATAACCATAATATTCTGAATAGAAATTTCTGGCCTGTTCTGATAATTTTTAATTTATTTTTTAGCCAAGAGATCCTCCTTTCTCAGCTCTCCTAATAAAATTTCACAATATAATCAATGTTGCTTTTTTACACTTTTCCAGGTCTGAAAGACTCTTTGAACGGCCGTCATGTTATTTTTTAAAACTGGATTTTTTACGGGGTCGTCAAAATCGAAGGAAATGAAATAAACTCCTAATAATATGATAATATTCTAATAATAATGACCAATAATAAAATTTTGTTTTAAAGAATATTTTTGAACAGCCTCAGAATTTCCATATTTTCTGGGTGGACCGAAAACATTATGCATTATGAGTCTGAATAATTATTAATAAAAGTTTTTAATTTAATAATAATTAATTTTAATATTAATAATGATTATAACAATCTAATTAGTTTAAAGCAATATATTGATTAATTTGAATGGATTAGTTTTTAATCAAACTGTTCAAAATCTTCAAAAGACTTATTAAATCGACATGTTAATGTCATAAATGTTTTTTAAAGTCTTATTTGCATTGCACTTTAAATCATATTAAAAAAACCTGTAATTATTTTCAAAAGTTCCAAGCTGTTCTTTTGGAAAAATCTGAACCCCCAGATCTTACAGTCCAGGCATCCACCAATTTTCTCTCTTTCATATGGCCTCCACCCTCTAATACACATCGATTGACAATGAACTTTCTTCCTCTGTTACATCTGATCAAACCTTCCATTTGATCAGCGCAATATTCCTCATTCACTAAAATTGGCTTTGTCCTTTTCGAAATTAACGTAAATTTTTTCAGAATGAATTGAAGATTTAAATTTTATTATTAAAATGTTTATTATTCATTTTCAATTTTCAGACTTCAGAATAAATTCTATTGTCAATAAATATATTGTTTATATTATTTATAGACTTCCCGTTTTATCATCTTAATATATGTAAATCATTTCAAACAAAAGTTACATTTGAAAAAATTTCTCAAGTTATTGCCACCTCATTGAGACTTGAATCAGTGCAAAACAAGCTTTTAAAAGATTAACAGAAAAATTTCATTCGTAATGGTGAGCGTTAAAACACAGCGGAGAGCTGACAGAAAAGGCAGTATTCTTTTCTGTGGGATGGCCTCTGAAGGAATCATTATTATTCAACTTCTTTCATATTAACTATACTGTCTTGTGCAATTCAGCATTTATTGAAATATGCACTTATGAAATATTAAATGAAAAGATTTAAGAACAGTTAGTATTCCCTGAGATTATGACCACATCGTCAGGGATTATCAACAATGATTAAATGTCACTGGTTTCAAATTTCCATTTCAACAACTTCTTTTACAAAAATTTAGGTTCAATTTCCAAGTCAGGTCCATCCGAAGAAAATAAATAAAATTTTCAAGAAATATTCAAAAGGACATTTTCAAGAAAATAAAATATGTCAATTCCGTCACTGGCATGATGCCACACAAAAGACTTATTAAAACAGAACATCAGGAGTTCAATAACCTGATTATGCTACATCACCGAAAGACCAGAGATTTCAA
Source organism: Macrobrachium rosenbergii (assembly GCF_040412425.1). Taxonomy (NCBI): domain Eukaryota; kingdom Metazoa; phylum Arthropoda; class Malacostraca; order Decapoda; family Palaemonidae; genus Macrobrachium; species Macrobrachium rosenbergii. The sequence continues at coordinate 5,368,217 of NC_089755.1, forward strand.
TGCTCGAATAAAGTCTGGGGACTAAACGGAGATTATTATAAACAAACCTTTCAATAATAACGTAATTGTGACCAATTCAGCATTATTGAACATATTAACTGGGAATATTAAGATGAATCAAGTATTTTGAGAACAGATCAGATTTCATTTCAATGTCGAACCTTGGTAATGGTCAATTGGAATTTTTGTAATCAAAATTTTAATTAATTGATTTTTAATATGGGAAGTGCTGTTTTCCTTTTAAATGACATTTAAGTCAATGAAACTAGTTTCAATTGAAGTTAATCAATTATTTCAAGGCATCAGGAGTAGAATCATTCGTAACAGAGTGAATCCAAAATTTTATTTACCAAAAATTGAATTTCAGATTGAGGTTGAACCTGAATGCTGACTGCTGTTAGCATTCCTTCTGAATTTATTGGAGTTGGAGAATAAAATCATTAAATAAATGTAATCATTATTTTATTATTATTATGTTTATTAAGAGATTACTGTTATTATTACCCTTATTATTATTTCAAGGCATATTATTATGTCAGGATTACTTGTAATCAATCGATTCTTATTGGAAAAAATTGTCTTGAAAATTTGAAAAATCTTAATTACATCAAAATCTGTTATCTTAATTTGATATATTACATTTCATGAAAAAATAAAGACAATGGAACTTTTAAATAAATTAGTGAGAGAGAGAGAGAGAGAAACATGAGAGAGAGAAGAGAGAGAGAGAGAGAGAGAGAGAGAGCCTCAAGAGAGAGCATTTATGTTCCATTATATGATGAACTGTATCTATATTCTCCTTAACCCTCTTGAGGTTTGGAAATTTGCCAATTTATCTTAATTTCATATTCATTCTTTGTATTTCCTAAAGAAAACCAATTAGACACCGTATTCTTTGATAGCTTGAGATTTCAGAGTCAGTGGAGTTTTGAATAGAGGGAGATTAAGAGTATCCATAGATCTTCTGAATACATAAAGAAAATAATAATTTACTAAAGACTTAAATTATTGCTACAAGATTAGAGATTTCCAAAACAACCTTACTGCAAAACCTAATTAAACAAAACAATTACATGTAAAATAAACAGACTAAACCAAAATTAAATTATCAAGTCTGTAACTTTGGAACTTTTAAATGAAGAGTTTAAATAGGTACTAGTCAGCCTTATTGTGACCCTTCCTTTCCTCTGCAGGGTTTTGACACTTGTTTCTTGTTGTAGAACAATTTGATACAATTGTACACACCTAATACATGTTTGTGTTAGCTCTTGTCTTTAAGCCACATCAGTGTGTTACTTTCGTTAAATATACTGAACACATTCTCAGCAATTTGTTCTTTAATACTGCTAACCAGGATACAATTATCAATGCATCACCCTTGGTTTGAATGTTTTAGCCACTTTGAATTTATAAGACTTTCAATAAAAGACTTTGTAAATAGTTTTATATACACTTTAAAACAAGACTGTAAAGATTTAAAGATTCAACACTAATAAAAACGCAGAGTTAATTAATGGAACCCTCCAATTGAATTAGTAACTTTTCTTTTCATCTTTTTCAAACTTGACATTAGAGACTTGGTGAATTATAATCTCATCATTTAACGTAAAAATCGGTTAAGAATAAAACATTTCTTAAAAGATTTGAAGTTAATTAAAACTCAACTCCAGTGTTTATCCAGTGATTTCTCTCCTCTCTCTCTCTCTCTCTTCTCTCTCTCTCTCTCTCTCTGCTCGTCGGATAAATAATAACGGCAAAGGAAGTTCTTATCTCGGTGGTCTTTGGTTGTCACAGTCAGTGTCAAGAAGTCAGAAAATATAAAGCATATTTTTGAAGGCCTCCACACTGAATGAAAGTTTCTCTCCTCACGGGACGCGGGATTTACAGTTATTTTCATCTCTCTCTCTCTCTCTCTCTCTCTCTCTCTCTCTCTCTCTCTCTCTCTCTCTCTCATTCCAGAATGGACCAAATAGTAGTTGATACAGGCAACAGCTAAATAATGCCTAAAGAAATATAAATTACAAGAAATAAGCATAAATTAGACGAGAAAAAGCTTTTTGGGGGATAAAAGTAGCATCAGGATTTACACACGTGCCATTTGACACTAAGTACAGCTGTCCATTCCATTCTGGTGCAAGTAATTTGCAACATATGGTCATTCTGCAGGCATGTGCGAGATGGGTGCAAATTATAACCATAGTTCCACCCGGGAAAAGGCCATATATATTTTTGGCTAGATAAGATAACATGCCATATACTTTTTTTACTAAAAGTTTTTTTTTAAATAACCCAAATCTTATATTCTGTATTCAGAGTTTGATATTTGCATAACCAGATATAATTGTTATACATTTTTTTTAATAAACTGGAATTGATATCACTATAGGGTAACAAGTAATAAGTACAAAAAAAAAAAATTGTGATCCCACACTTTTTGGGAGTTCTCTCAAGTGGAGAATTATGGATCTAGATTTTCAAACCAGCGTTGATGAGAGGAAAAGAATAATAATTCGATAAGGAAAACGAGTGTTTTCCTTCCCCATTCTCCCTCCCTCAGAGTTAATAACAACTCCTGTTTGCTTTTACTGAATTGCTTATCTCTCGAGTCTCAGGTAAACTGGGCGTAGTTAGGACACTTAATTATTCACACAGAGTACAATATCAAGTTTCTCTTTAATCTTTTTGTGTTTATATGTTCATTGTTGATATAGGTTGCAATTTCCATGTTCAAGTACTGGTGTATAATTTGAGGAGATCCCTATTCACTCTCTGGCCTTTCTCTCAAAATTGACAGGAAGGTAGGCCCCCCATTACTCCTTGAGCCTTTAGGCAAGGAAAACTAATTCTAAAGGTAAATTTAAATAGGCCTCATCTCTCATAAAAGTATATTTATCAACTCTTATCTCCTAATTTACAAACTAACATATCGTGTTTAAAAGCCCTTATCAGATAATTAACATAACATTTGCTTATTCAGTAAATATTTTCTTTCAAAAGCTCTGTTCTGAGAACATTTACTGGGTTGAAGCTTCTTTTTCCTTTGAGAAAAAAGGAAGATGTTCGGAAACCGACATTCCTTCGGAACGAGAAAACCTTAGATTTCCTCAGAGATTCTGAGATTCTGAATAAATAGTAAGAAGCAATAATCAAACTTATTATAAAAAAATAATATAAAAACTTCTTTTATTCCAGCAAAGCTAGTGTTGTATCAACTATAATTTTATTCCTGTTCGTTGGGTTTCAAAACTGAAACATCTCTCTTTGCATCAATATAAAATGGCTGCTATAACGAAATCAACAGCTGAATGTATTTTCAGGATAAATTCCTTTTCTCCAGGAACGAATGCTGGCCATTCAATTTGCATCATTCCACTTTTTTAATCAATTGTAAAATATTTGTTGTTGTCGAATGTAAATGCAGGACGTGGAGTGGTCCCCCGTTCTCCATTAGAGAGAAGTTATTGGGTTTTGCTTCTCTAAGTGGAAAATACAACTAAATAGACTTTAGTTCCGGAAAGTTGCAATGTAGGATACTGGATGCTCTCTCACAGTACATAAAGATAAAATTCTCCTTCACTCCACAGAACGAAAAACATTCCATTAGCTTTATCGTTAATGATATATTATATTAATTGATTTTTTCAGGAAAATTTAGAATACTATTATTATGGATATAAGTGTCAAGTCCATAGATATGAAGTTAGAGTTTGTTCTGCAAATAATCTGAAATAGGGATGCTGTCATAAGTCAACAAGCATTGCCTGTTATTGCATTGCATGTGATGTACATCATCATGGTCACATTTGTAAAGCAACTATACATTTCTGAAAATAAACTACAGATCTGTCCTGAGGAAGGCAAAGCACCTCCAACTTTCCCTCTGGCATTTCTATAAAATTCGTGGATCTGAATAATTATTTCAAAGAAAACATTCCAAGAACAGTTCGCAATTATTACTTTTTATTTGAGGAGTTTTTATGGCCAGGGGCAAGTTACTCTAACTGCTGCAGTTGTCTAGAAGGGAAATGCACTGAAGATGAGACAGGAATAGTAACAGCAACAGTTTCAAGATTCAGTCAGTCAGTCTGATGTTTTCACTGAAATTTTCTACGTGAAGGACAACTTTCTATTCATTCGTTGCCCCTTCTCCTTGCATGTAAATACATACACACACACACACACACACATATATATATATATATATATATATATATATATATATATATATATATATATATATATATATATATATATATATATATATATATATATATATATATATATATATATATATATATAATACAGTAGTTACATCCAGAAACATTATAAAAGTCAAAATTAAATCACACAGAAATGAAAACAATTTTCTGTTTTACATGAACACTTTTGAATCAGTAAATGATAATATTATACAACAGTCACTATGACAGTTGATTTATATTAATCAGTATTATTTTGTGAACTTTGTTAAAGCTTCGTCTTATTTGCTAACGTCACTAAAGCATTAAAACAGGGAATTTATTAGAAAGAATAAGACCTTATACCCATAAATGCTGGAATTAAAGCTGAATTTAACCACACATCATTCAGTAAAATGTCTTAACAGTTAGAGATAGCAAAATGGAAGCAGTTTTTCACAGGACAATTTCCTGCCTCTTCATCTCCCGCGTAAATGGAGCTTCCTTTTGCAATAAAGGAGGGAATAAAAGTGTTTCCTGAAAGGGTAATAAAGGATGATTTATGAGGGAGTTAGCGAAAATCGATGCTCTTTTATTCTCGTTAATCCTTCTTCCTTATTTCGTCGTTTACGAAATCAGGAATCTGGACTAAACGGGAAATCTGTCTCTCTAAGAGAATAAGTTTAGGAATTCCAGTAAAACTTCAAAGTGTCTGTACGGTATCCAGACCATCGCTTTGAGTTTGTTAACGCGGCCTCTTCTTGACAGATTTACTGAATCTCTCTCTCTCTCTCTCTCTCTCTCTCTCTCTCTCTCTCTCTCTCTCTCTCTCTCTCTCTCTGCGTGACGCATAAAGCAGGAAGGTCTTATCTCAGGAGTCTGGTTGTCAGTCAATGTCAAGAAGTGAGAAAATATTCAGTGGATTTAGGTGAAGGTAACGAACTCTGAGTAAAGGTTTCAGGGGATTTCCGTTATTTTCAGTCCTTTCCGTTTTCAGTCCTCCTCTCTCTCTCTCTGGAAGTTGTCTGCGTTGCCCGTGTCGTTTTACGCTTGTTAGACTCAACAACATGAGATTTCGTGAAGCCTTGGAACAGTAAGGTATATCTGTGAATGAACATAGTCATGACAGACGCCGTTCATAGTGTTCTCCTTTGTAATGAATGCCAAGGGAAATGATTGTACCTCGGCCATGCCACACCTTCCTCCCGCAGAATTTGCAAAAGAGAAACAGAAGATTTTTTGGGTTAATAGACGAGGTGAGAAATGGATTATCTTGAAAGTAGAATAGGATATTCGTTTCATTTGAGAAAATACATTTTTTTCCAATATGAATACACTGGTAATTATCGTATTTAATTTTGTGCCTTTGTTCGGGAGTTCGTGATGAAAAAAATTCGGACGAAATTAGGAGAGAATGTTCATTGATGTTTCGGAAATGTTAGGGATATTGTAACATGTCACTCTGACCTTTAGAATTCGCACAAAGCTTTTCCATGCATTTGTCAGTGAAAAGTTAAGTTTTGTGAGTAATACTTGTGATAGGTGCTGAGTAAATATTTTTATTTCGTACTATATATATATATATATATATATATATATATATATATATATATATATATATATATATATATATATATATATATATATATATATATATATATATATATATATATATATATATATATATATATATATGTTATTATGTATATATATATATATATATATATATATATATATATGTTATGTGTGTGTGTGCATGTGTGTTTGCTATGTTCCTTTGTGAAAAATAGAACGAAACCAATCGATTTCTGCAAGTAAGAGATTATTCAGCCTTATTCTCTCATTCAGAACTTTTTATTTTTCGTCAGCCTTTGTGTCAACCATTCAAAAACTTTGCATATTCGTCACCTGTCCTTCCATTGGTCCCATTTTTCTGTCAGAATTCGACAGCAAAGCTCAAACAGAATTTAGGTTTTGCGAAAATTAAACGTTCTAACGAAACAAATGTACTGGGGACATTTAACACCCAGGAAACTCTGAAGGGTTGGTCTCTTTGTGTTCCTTCTCTGTAACGGATGCCTAGGGAAATTATTGTACCTCCGCCATGCCTTACCTTCCTCGCACAGATTTTGCAAAGGAGAAACTAAAGCGCTTTTGGGTTTAGACAAGGAGAGAAATTTTATTCTCTTGGGAGTAAAATATGGTTTTTGCATCATTTGGTAAAATGGATTTATTATAATTTGATTATGATTTTTTTATATTTATTTTGAAATCTCAGTGCGTTCATTCAGGGATTCTTAAAGAAAAGTTTAGAGGAAATGAGAGGAAACTTCTTTATCGTTACTGAAATATAAGAAATTTGGTCAAAACTTAATATAGCCAAATGATACCTGTAACAGGTGGTGAGGGAATGTTTGAATTTCGAAGGCTAAGAAATTCTGGGAACAAAAGTGAGGTGCTCTTGGAAAAAAT
>NC_089755.1:5379866-5404866 GCF_040412425.1 Macrobrachium rosenbergii
AGTTCTACTGTTGATAAAATTATGTATATTCCTTTGAATACTTGCAGCATTAAACATCTACCTTATTTGTTGCAAGACCTCTTTACGTATTCGTTAGGTTTAGGCAGAGAAAGCATAACTGAGAATAACATTCAATAACAACTTTGTAGTTATTATTATTATTATTATTATGAGGCTTATTATTATTATTATTATTATTAATTATTATTATTAATTATTATTAACTTTTTTTTTTTTTGATCTATCACAGTCATCCTATTCCACTGGGTGGTTTTTATAGTGTGGGGTTCTGGGTTGCATCCTGCCTCGTTAGTCCATCACTGTTTCTCACTAGTGCACTGTTTCTAATGAGCACACACTCTTCTGCATGAGTCCTAGAAGCCACTTCGGCATCTAGTTTGCCCAGATCCTGAAAATGCCTAGTGTTCCTGTGATTATGGGTACAATTTCCACTGGCATATTCCATATCCTTCTTATTTCGATTTTCAAGTCTCGATACTTATCTATTTTTTGTCTTTCTTTCTCATCTACTCTGGTGTCCCATGGTATTGCCACATCAATGAGTGATACTTTCTTCTTGATTTTGTCAATCAACGTCACTTCCAGTCAATTGGCATGTATCGCCCAATCTGTTCTGATACCATAGTCCCAAAGGATCTTTGCCTGATCAAATTTCTATCATTCCCTCAGGTTGGTATTCGTACCAATCACAGCAAGCTAGCTGACGTTTCTTGCACAGGCTCCAGTGGAGGGCTTTTGCTACAGCAATCATGCCTCTTTTGTACTGGTTCTGTCAAGCGCCGGACTATTCTCTCTTGCAATGTGGTTTATACAAGATCTTTCATATTGTACTTCCTGCATATGGGAGAGATGTTATTTCCGTCTATTGTTCTTTGGACATATCTGGTTCTTAGGGCCTGATCTTGTGCCGCTGTCAGCATTCCTTCTGTTTCCTTCTTGAGTTCTCCCCTCTGTAGCCATTGCCATGTTTCATCGCTGGCCAGTTCTTTAGTCTCTCTCATGTATCGTCCATGCATTGGTTTGTCGTGCCATTCCTGTTCTGTCTTTCATTCTCCTGTGTGTATATTTCTGGGTCTTCATCTAATTTTATCAATCCTACCTCCCATGCACTCCTTAGCCACTTGTCTTCACTGGTTTTCAGATATTGCCCCAGTCCTCTGCTCTCGATGTTGACGCAGTCGTCTATGCTTAGCAGCCCTCTCCCCACTTCCTTTCATGTTATGTATAGTCTGTCTGTGTTTGCTCTTGGGTGTAGTGCTTTGTGTATGCTCATGTTTCCTAGGTTTCTGGTCTATGCTGTCTGGTCTATGTCGTCCACTCCACTACTCTTGCATTGTATCTGATTTCTGGTACTGCCCATGTGTTTATGGCTTTCGTCATTGTTTCCGGCGTTGAGTTTTGACTTGAGTATCCCCTTAAGTATCTGCATATATTCTTTCCTGATCGTGTCCTTCACATCTTGGTGTTTTATATCCTCTCCTATTATTCCCAGGTATTTGTATCCTGTCTCATCTATGTGTCTAATGCTATTCCCGTCTGGTAGCTTTATCCCTGCAGTCCTTGTAACTTTGCCTTTTTTCCTATTCCAAACTCCATCCTGATATCCCCAGATACAATCCTTACAGTCTGGATTCATGATTAATTCTGATCCTTTCTTAAGTTGGAACCCAGCATACATCATCTGCAGTACTTTTGTCATGGGAATCATGGCTACTACTATTATCATAACTTATTATTATTCCGAATATGAACCTATTCCAATGGAACAAGCCACCAGGAGCCACTGACTTGAAATTCATATTTCCAAAGTATCATCAGCATTCATTCAAGGTAACAGAAGGTAATGGAAAATACAGAAGAGAGATCCATTATTTGAAAAACATTTCAATTAACAAATGAATAAATAAATGCACAAAAATTACAAAATAACGAACAAAGTGAAAGAGAATTCTATGGTAAACAGACAGAGAGAGTAAAAGAGACTAGTGTGCTTTGCTCCAGTAACCAAGTGAGATGATAATAATTAAGCTTAATCCAGGGATTCGCGCTAATTTTGGAGCCTGGAATTGCTTTGTAATTCCACGAGGCCCTGGGATGGATCTAGGCCGAACGGATTTTTGAACAGAGGTCTGGGATCAAATTTTATGTCCTGTCTTGACTAATCTGACCTCACAGAATGAACAAAGTAAAATCTTTACATTTTAATAGGTTAAAAGCCAGATGACCATAATTTTTGAAAAACTTGCATATATATATATATACATATATATATATATATATATAATATATATATATATATATATATATATATATATATATATATATACATATATATATTTATATATGCAAATATAGATATATGATATATATATATAGATACAGACAACACACACACACATATATATATATATATATATATATATATATATATATATTATTATATATATATATATATATATATATAAAACGCCATGAATATAAGAATATATATTCTGCCAGTGACAGGGCAAAGCAGTGACAGGTAATTTATTGTTTCAACGTTTTCCAATAGTGTTTTATGGGCCTTCTTATATTCATAAATTACACTGTAGTATTACAGGAAAAGACATTCATATATATATATATATATATATATATATATATATATATATATATGGTATATATATATATATATAATAAATATTATTATAAATACTCACTATTTGACCTCCCTTCCTTGCTTCTGAGAATCAGAATAATAAAATTTAGCTTTATTAAAGTAAGAGAGCAGACAATGTAGGCCGTTTGCATGCGAAGAAGTTAGGTGAGAATCCAGGCGTTATTTTCAAAATAAGTACACTCCCGGCCAACAGGCGAGAATTTTAGCTTAAAGAGTCGTTGAGGGATACAGTTTTGCTAGGCAAGACATCAGTTAAATCTTCTTAAAACCCAAATTTCTGTGACCTATGTACTGGCGAGTCTATTGTCATTTCAGGACAGACCCCAGTTAGGAGTAGTTTTGAAGCACACAAAATGCTGCCTGTCAGCGTCAGCAGACTCTCGGCAGGGCTAAACCCTCTCTCTCTGAGTTTGCTGTGTCTCTCTTTGTTCAAACTAGGGAGAAAACTGTTATTCAAACGGACCAAGGAATCTTATGCGACTGATCACTGCATTAGCTCACCCAACAGTAAGTCTGATTTGAGATTACTCCCAGTTCTCTCCCTTCAACTGAAACTCTCATTTTCTTGTTCAAATTTTCCTCTCTTAAACAGTCACTGACTAGGGAAATCCTATTAAAACATATCCCATTTATGAAGTCATCTATTAAACGCTGAAAAATTACTGTTGCCTAGTGAAATCACATACTTGTCCTCCATGGCGTTAAAAGTACAATCATTTGTGATTAAGTATTGATGTGAGTTTCTAAGCACATATAATGTTATCTGGATACGTCTTTATATAGGTGTGTACACCTTGGGCCTGAACACAATCTGGCTTGGGAAGAATCCATATCAGTACCAAGAAGCCTCATTTCATACATTCATATGCATTATAATATATTATAAAAGCATTTTGAGGAGGCATATAACTCTATTGCGTTCATTTCTATGTAGCATTGAGGTATTGCAAATTAGACACTATATTTTGAGCTGCTGTTGGCTCCTGTAAATAATCCATTTCATTTTATTTTACTTTTAAATGAAACTGGTTTTCCAGTAATATAAATGTTTACTGAATTAATTCACGTGGTTACAAAATAGACCTCTATTCTTTGTTAAACTAGTTTTCAGCTGGGGACCTGATCTCATTCCGTATCTGTCCTTTAGAGATTAAATTTAGGCCTTCAACAGACAAAATAATTTCCTCTTAGGCAAAGCAAGGCAATATAAATCACCGGCAGAAATAGCTATTAAAATGAAGCTCCATCCACTAAGCGTACAAATTTAATAAGCAAGTCATGCTGGAGAGAAATTATTGATAACCTTTGTAAGAGGTACAGAGAGAGAGAGAGAGAGAGAGAGAGAGAGAGAGAGAGAGAGAGAGAGAGAGAGAGAGTTGTTTTCTCATATGTATCTAAGTTCCAGCACATATCAAATTAGTTTTTTCCCCTGACACAAATTTCAGTTCACACCTTTCGGGAGAAAACGCTCCTCAGTTAAGATGAATTGAGAGAGAGAGAGAGAGAGAGAGAGAGAGAGAGAGAGAGAGAGAGCCAAGAGCCATATTCCATATTCAAGTGGCTCTTTTGTCTCCCAGAGGCACAAAATAAATTCGGCATTTTATCTCTTTCAAGGAAATATTTTCGATCATAACTTGGAAGGTCTCAAGGAAGAACTTCAAAAGACAAACAGAAAAGTGATAACGATCTCTCTCTCTCTCTCTCTCTCTCTCTCTCTCTCTCTCTCTCTCTCTCTCTCTCTCTATCTCTCCCTCTCTCTCTCTCTGCCCCCCTTGACTCCTTTTGCACACCAACAAAGGATGAAAATCTTTGGGACTCGTAAATTCAAAATCCTTTCGACTTTTTCATGAAATATATTTTACACACCCACATTTAGTACGTGTTAAATACATAAAGGTTCAGATTTCAGTGAATATATGTTTTAAAGGAGCCATGTGTATGTATGTATGTATGTATGTATGTATATATATATTTATATATATACATGGTATATATATATACACATATATACATATATATATACACATATACAGTATATACATATATATATATATATATATATATATATATATATATATATATATATATATATATATATATATATATATAAAGAAAGTTATGTTCTGAGTCCTGTTGGAAGAGTTAAATTGAATTCTGAATACAATTTGCCTTAGGGACCATCACCTAGAGCTCAGAACATAAGCAATAAATGTAATTAATAGTATGACTTACCATGAAATTACATCTATTCAAAGAAAATGGGAAGGTCACCTTTCATACAAGCTGGTTAGAATAAAATAATTTATTTACAAATTTGCAACTAGAAATTAATATGGATAGGCTGGCAGTTCAGCAATCAAGGCACATGCAATGTGCAATAAAAGGTGTAATTACACTTGGCCAATAAATAAAAGATTCACAGGAATCTTATAAACTGCTTAAGACCGGCTGATAAAATTACTTTACACAACGATAACGCTGAGAGGCCCCACACGTGGCCCTTGTGGACCCTGATGTCCGACGATGGAATTGAGTCTCCTAAGGCAATTGTTTCACAAGGGCAGGGGCAGAACACAAAGAGACAGATAACAGGATTCCGGAAAAGAATTCCAGGTCAACATTCATTTACATAAAGACTTTCTCTCACATGAAATCAATTATTCATGATGGAGGGATTATTAGATTTAATTAGCACATGGTAACACTATGGTGGGAATGCTCTAGTTATTATCACAGAACAAACTTAACTTAGGCTTAGACCAAGTCATGAGAGGAAATGTGCGTGCTAGGCTGTGGGAAACAAAGGGACATTGTATGTGGGCTGAAAAGTTGGAAAAACTGAAAATGGAGAGAAATTCAGGACAAGGAAAAGAACACTGGCGTTACTTGCAACTTCAAGACATACCTTATTGCATCTGTGCAGGGAGCTCGCTTACAAAAGATGGATTCAGGAAAGTCCCGACACGTGGCCAGTGGTAGGAGGACAGAACAGCACCAACTAAGCGCTGTTAAGATTCAGCGACCTTGCGCTGTAGAGGTCTGGCACAGAGTGAGAGCAAGAGAGGGTAACGAGACGCCCCATTCGATTCCAGGGATGAGCATAGGATAGCAGTATATCTGGAAGAGCAATAACACCGAGTACAAAGGTCAAAGGGAAATAGGTCTTATAGTTAACGGTAGGCTTAGCAGCCCTATTGCTATCCTGACTGGTCCTTGTGCCCTAAAAAAACGCTATTTTGCTGTTCCCCAATAACGTATGATATTATAATATTATTACATATATTCTGTCCCCATGTATATATTATATCTCCCCATTTATTTGTATGACATTTGATTTCCTAGCTAACGGACTGGCGGGACAAATTTTCTAAATACGTGAAAAAATATATATACAATATACAGTTTATATGTGTGTGTGTATATAGTGAAATTGCTATATTGTAGAGGCAATAAAACAACAACGCAAGAATACAATAGTCCCCAGAAAGATTGATGTAAATTGTCCCTTTATTTTTACAATGAACAAAAGTTAAATTAATATAAAATAAGAAAGAAATGGTAAATGAGGAACTGTTTGATTATATAAATGTTCCTCTCATAGAAAAAGCAAATCTCCAAATGGATTTCCTCTCTATCAGTAATTATGTTCCCATTTGAGAGAAATCTGAAGCAGTTCTTCCGTCTCCCACTCCCGAACACTTCCCGGGATTAAATACTCCTCTCCCCTCATTGTTATTATCTGGACCCTCGAAGTCAAAGGGACTGGAGAGGATAATGGATAAGATCGATTGCCAGTCTAATGGAGTTTATTATTATTATATTATTATTATTATTATTATTATTATGCAGAAGATGAAACCTATCCATTGGGAACAAGATTATTATTGATTGAAATCCAAGCTTTCTAATAATATCCATTGGAAACAAGCTCACGGGCCACCGATATGAATTTTTAAGTTTTCAAAATAATATTTATTATTATTATTATTATTATTATTATTATTATTATTATTATTATTATTATTATTATTATTATTCAGGAGTTGAACCTTATTCATAGGTAACAAGCCCACCACAGGGGCCACTGACTTGAAATTCAAGCTTCCAAAGAATATTAAGTGTTCATTACAAAGAAGTAAGAGGGGTAAAGGAAAATACGAAAAGAAGAGATCTCACTTATTAAAAAAATAAATCAACAAATTAATAAATGTATAAAAACGTAAGTAAATGACTAAAATGAAAAGAGAATTGTATTAGGGTATCAATGCATTGCATCTTCGCTTGAACTTCTGAAATTCCAATTGCACGACATCCTCAGAAGGGAGAATGTTCCACAGTCCAACGGTGTGAGGAATAAAGGAGCTCTGGAACTTTGGAGAATTTCGACAGCGAAGCACATTCACTGCATAAAAAAAAAATCAATATCTAATCTTTGCACGTTATCAGCTACAGAGTTCAAGAACGAGTTATAGCCAGTGATGACGGGGATAAATAATAATTATGCATTTTACATATTCAGCCAACAAAATAAATAAATAAATCCCAATATGAAGAAGGTAATTATTCATTAGCATTCATTTTCGGGTAAAATTAGAATTGAAGATGGTTTGCCTATCATTAATTTGCATGTCATCATTAACATGATAAACGTTGAACCGTAGTTTGATAATATTTCAATCTGCTCGGGAGTTCCAGTGACAAATCTAATGTAGTGGAATGATTCCACCAACTGTAATACCTCAGTAGTACCTCTCGTGTTTTCAGTGAGGAATATTTCATTTGCTTGTTGGCTAATATTCAAATGTCTCTGTTACAGAATACTGCAGAATGAATTCTCTCAATGCATACAGACTGGTAGACAGTGTTATACCATCGAAGTCCACAGCTCTCGACAGGTGTGCTGAAAGTTTGTGTTATAGATAGGATATCAAAGTTGAATGATTTGAAATGAAAAATCAAAATAAAGGCAGATCTCCGGGTGAAGCAGGAAATTCGGTTCCAATCAAGAGGCAATACAAGGAAACAAAACGAACATCTTGCAAAAAGAAAAAAAAAAGTAATTTCGTAGTTAAATATCAGCGAAGAGGAACTAAAAAATAAATGTAGCAATAAAAATTATAAAATGAAAAATCAGAATAAAGGCAGACCTCTATTAAATCAGAAAAATCCAGTTCCATTAGAGAGACGACACAAGGAAAGAAAACTAAAATCATGTAAACGGAAAGTAAAAACTCAAAATCTCCACTACCAGATTTTGAAGCAGCCTCATCGGGCCGTGTCATCAGCGAGGGATTCGGTACAGACTTTTTCCAATGCGTCTGAAGCCCCAGACATAGATAAAGCAATGTGTAATTCCAACGAAATCCTTTCGAGAGAGAGAGAGAGAGAGAGAGAGAGAGAGAGAGAGAGAGAGAGAGAGAGAGAGACGTCTTTCGCTCGTTTTTGGGAAACTCTCGTCTCGTGAGCGTCATTTCGTGAGAGCGGAATCATTTCGTCCGAGGAGTCAGTCCTGAGGTGCTCTTTGGGAATGTCCTCAGCTCTCTCGTTGTCTGGTCATTTAGTCAGATGTGAAGGCTGCTACTCAAGCATTTAATTCCTTAACTATCTAATTCTTGATCATTTAAGTACGATTTGAAGGATGTTAATAATTTATTTTCTTAATACTCTATTTTGTTAGTAATTTAACTAAAATTATAAAAAAACTGTATTTGTAGTAAATGCTCCATGATAATATCAGAGAGTATATAATCTTTGTAATAAGATTAAAAAATTTTTACAGTAATAATGACCTCGATAATGAAGATATTATTCAAACTAATAAGATTAGTCTTAATGACATTCCAGTAGATTATTTGTCAAATGCATGCCCCGATGCCTTAATATTAAACAGGATCTCTCTCTCTCTCTCTCTCTCTCTCTCTCTCTCTCTCTCTCTCTCTCTCTCTTATAACCGGGAGAAAAATACTAATAGCGGGCCAGTCATTAACCCCAAAATCCAGCGGACCAACTTTTGCTTGAATATTCACCTCTCTTTCCAACAGCTGTGAAAATTCCCGTGAATTTTATTTCGCGATTCTGGGGGACAAGCACTTGTCAGTTATGATTCCCCATTGAGTGTAAGATATTGCCAGGGTACAGTGGACTGGATATTAAGAGATATTTGTGGGATATTTGTGAAAATAAAAAGTTATGCCTGTGTAAGGAACAGAAAATTTCAATATATACATACATACATACAGATATACATAAATACATACATACACACATACACACACACACACACACACACACACACATACATACATATATATATATATATATATATATATATATATATATATATATATATATATATATACATATATATATATATATATATATATATATACATAGTAGTCTCTAAAATAAGCTATTAATAATATAAAGAACCAACAGTCACTTACAATTACTTGTATAACAACAAACATCCAAACATCAAGCAACGTAAAATAAAAATTTTCAAACGATTTCTTCTTTACAATTCATTTAACTGAGCAGAATAAGTAAAGAATTGTGTTTTGCATTTATCGGAATCCATAAAAAGAAAAAATTACTCCAATTAAATTGTTCATACTATAGAAATATTTGACCACTTATTCTCTGTAGTTTTGAATGGAAGGATCCTCCCCCTTCTCCCAGAATTCATTAAGGTGGAAATTATTTCGAATCATAATGATTAGAAGAATAAAAAAAACGGTTTACTAATAAGCAACAATGAACTGAATACTGGTAAATTGCCATTTTGTAATCATTTGCTTGTCTACGGGATGATTTTAACATTTAAAGGGCGTTCTTGGAATGGGGGAAGGTCTTTTAAATGACTAATTATTTATTATTTATCTATTTATTTATTTATTTATTTAGTCTGTAGGGTGCAATGAACTAATAAGTTTTCATATGGGAAAAGAAATTGACAAAAAGCGCAGGCAAAACTTAATGCTTCAAAAAACAATGCTACAACCGAGAATATATTAAAATTTTTGGAAATTTTTTTATATCAGAAAAAAGATTTTATAAAAAGAAGCAGAAAAACTTAAGATGAAAAATTATTTAAGCAAAGGCAATCTTACAACGAAAATAAATCTCGAATTTTGGAATTTTTTTATATTGGAAAAAGATTTCATAAAAAAAAGGAAGACAAAATGAACATAAAAAAATGCTTCATTAAGACAAAGTCACAACTGAGAATCAATTACGCATTTCCAGCGAGTGTTTCGTTAAAAGTCGCCAGAAACAACACCATTTGAGCTTCCCATTCCGCGCATGCGCTCTGACATTATCAAATTTTTTACCCCCTTGCCCTCCTCAGGGGAAACATAATTCCTTATTACCATTCAATTCCAAGTAAGGAACGAGGGAATTAGGAATACCACTGGCTGCATTACTGAGAGTTCCATTCCAAAGGGACATTTCAGATAATGGGTCATCAAACATATATATATATATATATATATATATATATATATATATATATATATATATATATATATATATATATATATATATATATATAATATGAAACACAATGTATGATACCACAACTCTATTCCCATCTAAATCTAAAATGATTCAAGTGTCTTAAAAAGAAAAGGCGCCAACCAAACAACTGAATATGCTTTTAATATCTAAAATGACCCTTATTATCACTACATTATTCCCTATTGAAAACCTCAAAGACATTTCCCCTCAACATTTCAGAGACCACATGAACCACATGGATGACTCCACATATGAGGCCTCCTGAGCATCGCCAGGTGCAGTTATCAAGTCTGCATTATTTTCACAGCTGCCGAGAACGTCATTACAAAACACAGTTCCATTCCTGGACAATTTCACCTTCCCATAAAATCTGTCTAAAACACCAGGCCCAAAATGGAACATGGAATAATACTGTAGTATCTCACACAATAATATTTCATTAGCATTCAGGTGTGGTTGATTGATTGTGGCTACTAAACCTGGCGTCGCAACATCTAGGTTATTGACGCCGTAATGAATTAAGATGGGAGAAAAAAAAGAAATTCAAAGGAGTTTTATAAAAGAAATATCTAAAAATAAAATTGAATGAGCTTTGTATCTTAATGTGACTGGAAGCGAGTTCCAGGTTATGAATAATCCCTTCAAAATGATTGGGGACTCTTCATGAAGAAGCAGGTTTCATCATATTCAAGTAATTAGGACGTAATAATTTTGATGTACGTAATAATTTCATTACATATTTGTAATACTGTAATATCACCATTGTAGCTTGTTTCATGCAAGGTTACTGTTATTTTTAATATTTTATTTTTACTTATTCTCATTATATAATTACTGTCATTACCATTATTATGAATTTTATTTTTTCTACTTCTTCAGCAAGTGTGTGGATACATCTGACTATTATTTTATCATGTTATCTTATGTATCTACATTGTGTGGATTGTATTTGTATATTCTTGAGCTGCAATAAAGGATATTATTATTATTATTATTATTATTATTATTATTATTATTATTATTATTATTATTATTATTATTATTACAAAAAATGCCAAAAAATAACATAAATTTTGTGTCTGAGAAACGACATCTGATAAGATACAACGACCCTTATTTTAATGGGCTGTAGTCATGTAATTAGAGCGTCATAATTGTGAGGTTCTTGTAATTCATTACGAACGACTGTGATGTCACCATCGTAGCTGTACTTCCGCCAAGGTTGGGGCCGTTTTGAGTTAGTAGTGACAAAAATTATTTTTTTTCTTATTGAAAGGATTAAACTTACATTATTTACAATTACAATATTTACAATATGGTCACAGTATAATACATCAACCCAGTATACAGAGGCATTTCTTTACATAAGCATAATCCCCTCAACTGACAACTTTGCACATCTTGCTTTAGTCACTGGCTACTCAAACACAGTAAAGAATTAATATACTCTTTTGTGAACATAATTTTGATTTATTCTTTGTTAGTCATTATTTTTATTGTTTAATAGCCAGCTATCAAAACCAAATTGCTCTTAACAAAGGCATCTGTTTCCTCTTTCTTATCCCGTTTCTTTTGACTTACCCAAACAGCATCTTTTGAGACTGCCCAAACAGCATCTTTTGACTGACCCAAACAGCATCTTTTGACGACCCAAACAGCATCCTGTGACTGGCCCAAGCAGCATCTTTTGACTGAATCAAACAGCATCTTTTGACTGGCCCAAACAGCATCTTTTGATGGCTCAAACAAATCTTTGACTGAATTTTTTTTCTTTTATGTTAAACAGCATCTTTTTGACTGGCCCAAACAGCATCTTTGACTGGCTCAAAAGCATCTCTTTGTTTCAAACAGCATCTTTTGACCCAAAACAGCATCTTTTGACAAGTACCCAAACAGCATAGTATAAATACCCTGCAATCAATACAGCAGCACTGTTATGATCCTTTTTGTCTATAATGAAACTGAATATTAATGTATTAAAAATTGTCTCTGTTTATGTTACAAAGTATGAAATGCACTTTTTGAAATACATCAATGTTGTTTTTATGTGACTAAAAATATTAAAATTACACCATATATACAATAAAAAAAATAAAATGAATAAAGTAAATATAAAAAAATAAGTATGAATAAAAACATTAATTGAAAATAAGAACAAATGAAAAATAAAAATAAAGATAAAGATATATACAAATAAAAAGTGAAAATTAAAATAAACAAAAATACAGTACAGATTATTACAAACACGTTCCATTTCACACAGAGTCTCAGACAAGAAGAGTGTCGACTCTCAAAGCCATCTTCTGCAAAACAGAAGAACCGTAGGACGAGAATTTACTCTCAGAAAGTAGAAAATAGAAAATATAAATAGAAAATTAAGATTAAAGATAATGCTCTCAATTAGTAGAGGAGACAGATAAAGGAAAAATAAATCAGAAGTTGATTTCAGAACTTGATAAGAGAAATGACAGTAATGTTGTTGAGAAATTCAAAGAAGAAATTGAAAAATAATCATAGTTTTTGAGGAAATTCACTGGAATTGAAAAATAAAAAATAGTCACGCACTGTAACAAACCACGATACAAAAGTATTTTTATTTTTATATAAAAACAGGTAAATTATAAAAAAACAAAAATTAAAATAAAAGGAAAGAAAATAACTGAAATTTAGTCAAGGTTTTTGAGCGAAATTCACTGGAATTAAAAAACACAAAAATGAACAGTCACATCTACTGGAACGCCGCGCTACAAAATTATTTGTATTTTTGACATAGAAAATAAAAAGCAGGAAAATGCTGAAATTAAAATAAAAAACGAATAAAAGTGGAAGCGGACGAAGCAGTGAAAAATCTGGCAGAAAAAATGTCAGTGTCATGAAAAATGTATGCTGTGTTTATACAGTTTTTCTCTTTTTTTTTCTTTTTTTTTTTTTGTCATTTGGAATGTTTCTGGACATTTTCCTGAGAGATATACGAAATTCGGACACTGGCCAAATCTAAAGAAATATATTATGATGTCTTCTAAAAACTGGTTTTTGCCTGTGTAGTTAATGTATCAAATTATTTTCGATGTCTGTAAAATTTATGATGCCTTCAATTAGAGGCTTTTGTCTTTTTGATTAATGGAAGAAATTATTCCAGTTATCCACAACATTCTAAAGTAGTTGATATATCCCAGAATTTTAATTGTCAACAAAATTCTTAAAATACAAAACTAATTAAAATGAAGTGGCAAAGCAAAGTTATTCTATAAATCATTTGTCGCCTTAACGATGGCAGAAAGGACGAAATATCTAACTGGAGAAATATAATAAAAAATATTATTGATGAAATCAGTCTGTCAAATTTCACCACAAATCGAAAAGTTAATAAGACAAATCATTATCCCCCGACAGTTACTGCACGTAAGTGAAATTCTCTCTCTCTCTCTCTCTCTCTCTCTCTCTCTCTCTCTCTCTCTCTCTCTCTCTCTCTCTCCCCAGAAAATGCAGAGATGATTCATCTCTGTATTGTTCAAAAAAGCCCTCACAGAACGATTAAAGAGAAAGAAAGCAGGACGAAATGAATAGATGAATTAATGATTTTTTCCTTCATTTCTCATTCACCAAAAGGCTGCCATTAATCAGGAGCTATGCATGATTACATGCAAATTATTCATCTTACAATGTTCATTATGTATAACCATTGACTGTAGACAGAACGGAGGGGCTTGCAGACGTTGAATTCTTCTCAATTTCGAATAATGTCAGTTGAAAGTTAGAGCAGAGGTTCATTGGTTTAAATAAATTTAGTCTTTGCTAAAACTGCAGTTGTGGGTAATTTAATTTTTTAATTAACTTTTTCTTAGGTATATATCAATAAATGATTTATATATGTATATACATTTATATATATATATATATATATATATATATATATATATATATATATATATGTATGTAAAGTATATATATATGTACATACATACATATACACACAAAATATGTGTATACATATATATATATATATATATATATATATATATATATATATATATATATATATATATATATATATATGTATATGTATATATAAATAATGAAGACATTGCATTAATGGTACCCATAAGTTTCTTACAGGAATCTTCCTATTATCATCGCTCTCGCTTTTTCGATTCGCATATGCCATTTTCTATTAAAAATTATGCCAAGTTCTTCTCCCTCCATGTACTGTTCTCATCACGACAGCTGTTTCGCCTATCCAAGGTGTTATTCAGTGACAACGGAGCTTTAACCAAAAGAGAAGAGATCGCTTATGGGGTGTATCCGGAAGGAGCGAGGTTCACAGCTGAAACTTTTTTCCTTTCTTGTTGGGACATGGGCTTGTCGCCAGCTCTTCCCAGGACATCCCGGGTGTACACTTGGCAAGGAAAGTGAGGATACAGTTTTTTTAAATCTTCGGACATATATTGCTAATTAATACGACATCTGGCATCTTTACAAAAGGGGAGGAATTCAGTCTTAATGTGTTTGCTTTTTGCTTACATTTGTCATGACCTCCTATAACTTTCAATCATATTCTACGGTTCTGAAATCATTGATAATTTAAATGCAGTAGTAAGACTACAGTATTCGTTCAAGTTGTAATTTGCAGCGACAGTTCTGAGCAAAATAAACATTTTCGACGTAACCTATCAAGTAACCTTACACAAATGAATTTATTACACCACCATGAACGGAATACTTGCATAATCGGAAATTCTTCCATAATGAAATCAAGAGTTAAATTTGAGCAATGTCCAACTGAAAAACTTGTATGAACAACAAAGGAACGAATGCAATGTTATGATGATAGAGAGAGAGAGAGAGAGAGAGAGAGAGAGAGATAATAGAGAGACAATTGCTGTAGTGGCCTTCAGAGCCTATGTGTAGATTGCTACTCATTTCATTATTTTTTTTCTTTTAAAATTGAGTTCTTCTACTATATTTTGTAAAGTATGTTTTAGCAATGGAGAGAGAGAGAGAGAGAGAGAGATCAGAGTCAGATCAGAAAGAGAGAGTTGCTGTTGTGTGAAGCCCTTGGCCTATATATAGAGGTCTTAATCATTTCATTATTTTTTCTTTTTAGATATTGAGCTATTCATATTTTGTATAAATGTATGTTTTACTGAATGGAGAGAGTAGAGAGTATGAGAGAGAGAAAGAGAGAAGAGCCTTAGAGAGAGATACTATGGCAAGGTCAAGAAACATCCAGTTACTTGTGTTTTGCCAGCCCATCAAACTATAACTCTGCCCCTCACACACTCATAGAGGGCTCTTGCATTTAAATAGACTTTGGTATGACACCTACCTAGGTGTGATCACAGCATTTATGCCATTAATTCAGCACTGACTTTTAACACCGTGAAATACAAACATGAATGTGTAAAATTAAAGAAATTATCATTACCGCGCATGATGATGCAATAATAAACCTGTTCATAACGGAAAACGAGTAAATTTGCCGTTCTGATGAACCAGTTGCACTACACCGAGATATCCACACACTATCTTTTAGATATTCGGACATGCATGGTGTTTTTAAGTATCTGAACGTTTCTGTTTTGTTTTAACATATAATATAATTTGCATTGTATTTTCATATCCTGACAGTAAATTTATCGTGAGATTATGTGTTTTCTGAACAAAAAAAATTAAAATTCGATGAACGAAATTTAATGAAAACTTCTCATCCTCACTTTTCTAATGAGTTTTACATATAAGTTATCGCTCCAATCAAATCATTCAGGAAAATTCAGGTCACAAATGATTCAATGATTTACAATGAAAAAATATGCAAGGAATGTATGCAAGACGTTGCTTATTAACACTAGCTTGCAAACCGAATAATTTGGCGGCAATTAATTTCCACACTGAAGACCATTTGACCATTTGCCCTTCATGTTATTCTCACTGCTTGCTCAGATGGAATTAGAGGAGCATTTGCATCAGATAGATTGCTCGATTTGGTCTCAAATGAAGCCGCTGTGAGATTTATGAGGTGCAATTTAGGAAGGAAATGGGCAAGGATCATGAGAGAGAGAGAGAGAGAGAGAGAGAGAGAGAGAGAGAGAGAGAGAGAGAGAGAGAGAGAGAGAGAAGATTTCTCAGGCTCTTATAAACAGAAACTTTCCAGGACTGAAGAAGCAAAGCCTCGGAGGCTCTTGTGAACTCTGAATAGTGATTAGACTTCGAGGAGAAAATCAAGTCATGAGAGAGATGTCTGCTGCTCCATCAATTAATAATCTCTATTAAGGTAGAAGGGAACTACAAGAGTTTCCCTTCGACGAGAGAGAGAGAGAGAGAGAGAGAGAGAGAGAGAGAGAGAGAGAGAGAGAGAGAGATTTCAAGGTAGTTTTTTACCCATCAAGATTAAAACATCATATAACAGGTTAAACACAATACTGAGATTCGTTTGACTTTTCCAGTTAACACAGAGGTTATGGGGATTGCAACCTCATCCCAGGTCCCAAATATATATATAAATATATATATATATATATATATATATATATATATATATATATATATATTTGTGTATATATATGTATCTATTATATATATAATCCCCCTCTCTCTCTCTCTCTCTCTCTCTCTCTCTAAAGGAAAAAATTTAGTCCATTTTTTTTTCTAATTTGTTTTGGTGTAAACGAAGCGCCCAGTCCCTCAGAAATGTCCACCGCCTCTTTGGCAAACCTCCAAAATTGGAGAGTTTGAGGAAGCGTTTATGATCTTTAATAAAAAAATATATATTTCACATTCACGCTCCAAGGAGCATTGGAAGGCTCTGACCATAAAGACTGTGACACCTAATTTACCTGGAGGCTTCTTCATACAAATTTTTAATGTATGACAGAATAAATATATAACCATAATGGACGCAGCAATTAATAACAAACTTTGCATAAACGCAGCTGATCGACGGTGTCCATTAAATGCATGTTAGACACCAAGAGATCTTGCAATATCGGTATGCAATGGCGTTATTCAATTGACTTGTGCAATAATCAACGTAGACTAACCCCATTTGCCCCAATTTTCAGAGAGTATGAGAATCCACTGACCTAATTTCATTTATTTCAGATAACTATTTATATTTTAGTTGATTTTGACGAACTCCTAAACTATACATTTCAGATCTAGCGATGAACCAGCTATCAGGTTGAGTCTAAATCCTGTATACATGTCAGTTTAACCTGATTAAAACCAGTATTATTGGACACGAAAAATATTATTCCTTTAAAGTGAATTGTGGTTTCTGTAATTCTCTCTATATTAACTTCTGTGTTTAACTCAGCGCTTAACGTCGTTGATGAAACTAGTTTTATTAGACGCAACGAAAGGCATAGATTAAACGTTAGGCCTATGTTGCAATTTCTGTGATTCTCTCTACATTAACTTTCGTGTTCAGCTCTGAACCTGACGTCGAGACGAAACCATGATTTTATTAGACGCAACCCGAGTCTAGAATTAGCGTTAGGCCTAACAGACAGGACAGAAGACAGAATGACACATCTATTCAAACTGGGCAGCTCTAAGTCTACGTTTCCCAAAGTCTTTCATATCCGCAAGACTGCATTTCCAGAGTCTTTGTCTGAAGGATTCGTAGAACTGAACAGAAAGGGCGAAAGTGTAAATTAATCCTTGAAATAGATTAGAATAAACCTTCCCTTCCCTCCTGCCAGATAAAATATCGGAATGGTCTCTATCAAGTTGGTTTTCTTTTCCATCTTGAGAAAGCCGTTTCTGTCTCACGCTCGGGAGAGGAACGCTTTAACACTCTCTCTCGTGATATGGTGAAATATAAAATATTTCAATAAACTTTATAGTGTTTAAATAAATTCTACAGTATTTCAGTATTTAAATTCAATAAGACTCAAGGATGATCTACTTCAAGTTTCGTCAAAACTGCTCTCTGGCTTTTGTTAGAAATCTTTTCCATCTAAAAGCTTTGCGTTTTGTGATTGATATATCTTGCTTGAAAATATTTTATGCTGACAGTGAATAAGAGGCTTATATGTTTACTAGACTACTAGTAATATGCTTATACCCAATTAGTTTTTCTAAATAAATATGGAAGAAGAGTCATACTGGCCATCGAAAATTTAGACATCTGTAAATGTGACAAGTATATACAAATATATATATATATATATATATATATATATATATATATATATATATATATATATATATATATATATATATATATATATATATATATATATATATATATATATGTGTGTGTGTGTGTGTGTGTGTGTGTATGTTGTATGTTTATACGTTCGTGTGCAATTATTCTATAAATACCTGCACATAATACTTTATACTCGAGCAAAACAATCAGTAGCCAACATGCCCAATTCAAGACAGAACTCCCTCCCCTTAAGAAGCATTAAAAAACGCCACTAATTACATTCCAGAAGGCGCCTCAAGACAAGCAATAATGACAGGTAATAAATCAATCGCCAGAGATAAAAGAACATGTATAAAATGAGCAGAAGTTTCTTCGGCGCAAGAGAGTTTTCTGTACAGCCGCTACAGCATATAACCGAGAGCACCGAAAATAAATCTATCTTTCGGTGGTCCCGGAACAATGCTGTATGAACCGCGGCCCATGAAACTTTAACCACTCCCAGTGGTGGCCTATCCTATATCGTTGCCAGAAGCACGATTATTGCTAACATTAACCTCAAATAAAATATAAAACTATCTGAGGCTAGAGGCTGCAATTTGGTATGTTTGATGATTGGAGGGTGGATGATCAACATACCATTTTTGCAGCCATCTAGCCTCAGTAGTTTTTAAGATCTGAGGGCGGACAGAAAAAGTGCGGACAGAAAAGGTGCGGACGGACGGAAAAGAACAATCGTTTTCTTTTCAGAAAACTGAAAAAAAATAAGAAACCTCCGGATGATCAATGTGATATCCCATGACCCCGGGGATCCAACAACGCCCACCAGATTCTAACAGGGAAGCGAGGAGAGAAATTCAGTTCCCTCTCTTATATCACTAAACAAATCCACTAAATTTAGATTCATTAATGGATTCTTGCCAGTGAGGATTTATTTATTGTTTTGATGTGCGTTCAGTGTAATTAGCCCCGGATTCTGAGCTGATTGGGTGGGGATTTGCATATCTGAAATGGTCAGGTATGATTGGAGCCTCCTTCGGAATATTTCGGTTTTGATAAAGGTTCATTTTTGTTATATTTATTTCAGGAGTTTTACGATGAAAGAAAGTTTTTATTCAAATATTCTTTATATTTTGGACTGATTTATTTTAAGGGTCACTATAAATACAATGATTTATAATGAATTAACTAAAAAAATTACAAAACTAAAATACTAATGACTTCTAAGAAATAAAAAAATAAAATATATATATATATAATGGGTTTTATATAGATATTATGATATATATAATATATTGATGTATATGTATATATATATATATATATATATATATATATATATATATATATATATATATATATATATATATATATATATATATATATATATATATATATATATATATATATATATATATATATATATATATATATATATATATATATATATATATATATATATATATATATATTTGGACGAAGAGTTTAATAATATCACCAGAATTGGCATAAAAAAACCACGTTTCAATCAGGGAAATAGAAGAAAGTTTATTCCTAGCTAAACAAACATATCATAGAACAAACACCAAAAAAGGAATATGATATGAGTAATGGTTTGGTTCTCCCTTCCCACCCTTCATTCAGTGATACTGTTTATCCTTTAAGAATATTAAACCTTAAAGTTTCTTTTTTCTTCCCCAACACAATAGGAAAGACAGTAGTCATTTGCAACAGCCCCAAACAAGAAGAACGTGTGGTTTACAAAATCCCTTGTGAATGTGGCAAATTCCACCTGGGACAAACCGGAAAAGATATTAATAAGAAATTTCCCAACATCGATGTTGTGTAAGAACAAATTCTCCAAACAGTGCTGTTAATTTACATGTGCAAAAATGTGGCTGTCCTATTCTTTGGAACAAAACAGAAATATTATTCAAAGAAAAAGATATAATAACAAGAAATTTGTTAGAAACGGCTTGCATAAGTTTTAGCAAAACAAAAATACTTTAACATTAGTCAGGGCATATATAAGTTAGACCCTTTATTCCTTCACATTGTTTCACAACAGTGCAAATTCAGAGAAAGGTTTTAAATGACCTATCACCAAATCGTTGAATAGTTCTCTCTTTTAACTTTTTTCTGGATTCTAATTCTTGATCATTTGTTTATGATCTAAATAACCTAATTTTAACTTTGACAACTGTTCTTTTATTTTTTTCCGGTGAGAAACAATGTTTGTGATTTTCATGTATGTACTTATTCTGTTTTGTTGTAATAAACCTCTTGAAGAGGCCTGGTGGAAGGCGAAATTATCGAGCAATTTGAGTGTTTTATTCTCTTTTCTCCTGTGGACTATTTGACACACACACACACACACACATATTAACATTATGACTGTATATATATATATATATATATATATATATATATATATATATATATATATATATATATATATATATATATATATATATATATATATATATATTCTATAATATATCTTATATTAACATATATAGTTATATTAAAAATTAATAAAATTAAATTATTTCTGATTACATAATACTCATGGCTTAACAGTTATCAATTCAAGAATGACTTAAGTAATATTACAGTTTCTCTAATTACTTGTGTTACACACAATGCACAACATTGCAGTCTATCACACAACACACACACACTAACATATTAAACAAGTTCTTAGCTTCACTCAGGAAGAAACCTATTTCAAAAAACATTGAAATCTGAGACATTCAAAATGTAGGCCTATACCTTACGCATCTAGGTTATATCAGAGGCCACAGAACCTTCACAGGAATCTTGACTCTCTTTGTAACGTTCACTCAGTCATGTTTAAAGTTCACTCAAACATCAAATCTCTTTTTGACCAATAAAAGCAAAACAAACTCTATATTTGTAGTTGAATTTGTACACAGACGAAGTTTTACGGAACCGAACGATACAGATGAAATTTGTTTAATTTATTTTTTAGTTGCCTCAAACTTACTTCAGCGAATAGAAGCTCATTTTGTAAGTAAACATTCATCGCGTCTGAGGCGATTTACTTATAAAAAAATAAAAAAAAAATGTTGACAGGAAAGTTCAAACAAACATTTTGTTTATCCAAGAAGCAAGCTTCCTCTGAGTCTAGTCGAAAGGCTATGTGTTTCATTCATAAAAGAAGAACCTACAGAACATATCTTTTCATGCCATAAGTATTTTCACTTGTTGTGGAGGGGAAAAGTTCTGATGTATTTGATTTCAGTCGTATTTTTTGCCTCACAGTTTTTTTGTCTTATGCTTTTCTAATGGGGGAACGGTAAGAAAAAAACACGTAGGGGGAAGTGGCCTCTTTTCTAAAAGAGGGAGTTTGAGTGGTTGGACAGCAAGATAAAGAGATCCAGAAAATAAAGGAGATGAAGTACAATAATCTAAAAGGTGGAACTGGGAGAAAAAATGTTACCTTTAAGACTGAAGAAACAGGGAATGGAGGTCAAGTAAAAGGCTAAACAGTGGTGTAACTAGGGGCCGAATGGACGCTGCAAAACCCTCTATTAATGCCTACAGTGTACCACGTGAGGTGCACTGACGGTACTAACACTCTTAGGCGACACACACAGTCCTGTTTCAGACAGAGATGGAACCAAAGCAGAAACGAGTCTGAGATAAAACAACTTTTCAAGTCATTGAGGTTTTTAGCTCTTGGAAGATTCCCCTGTTTTATTTATTTATTTATTTTTTTTTATTTATTTCTTTTTTGGGGGACAGAAATTCTTCGTCCTCTTATCTCGCTCAGAAAAGTTTCCTTTTTTGAAGAAAAAGGTTCTCATCTTTCCTCCTTGTGTCGAATTCGTCTTCTTAATGGACAGTAAATCTTGCAATCCTTTTCCAGAGTGGCGTTTATTTCTCTCTCTCTCTCTCTCTCTCTCTCTCTCTCTCTCTCTCTCTCTCTCTCTCTCTCTCTCTCTCTCTCTCTCTCTCTGTTTCAAATCCTGTTTTATGCTTTATCTTTCAAATATGATTTTACTCTTTCTTCATTTTTGTTTCGCCGTCACGAAATTCGCAGAGAATTTCTGAAAGAATGTAAAGAGAATTGAAGGGATTCTTCTTTAGGGTGAACAGCATTTCTGAACAGCATTTTCGAACAGGATTTAACAGCGCTTTCGAACAGCATTTTAACAGCATTTTCGAACAGATTTTTTAACAGCATTTTCGGACTGCATATTTCAACAGCATTTTCGAACGGCATGTTTAACATTTTCGAACAGCATTTTTAACAGCATTACCGAACAGCATTTTAACAGTATCTTTTCATAACATTTTCGAACAGCATTTAACAGCACTTTCGAACATTTTAACAGCATTTTAACAACTTTTGAACAGCATTTTAAAAGCACTTTCGAAGAGCATTTTAACAGTAGTTCCGAACAGCGTTTTAGCTGCACCTTCGAACAGTCTTTCGACAACATTTTAACAGCCCTTTCGAACAGCATTTTAACAGTAGTTCCGAACAGCATTTTAACAGCACTTTCGGTCAGCATCTTCCAACAGCATTTTAACAGCCCTTTGGAACAGCATTTTAACAGCACTTTCTAATGGCATTTTAACAGCATTTCGAACAGCATTTTTAACAAATTTCGGACAGCATTTTTAACAAGCATTTTTAACAGCATTTTAACAGCAATTTCGGAATAGCATTTTAACATCACTTTCAAAAGCATC
The DNA here is from genome assembly GCF_040412425.1 of Macrobrachium rosenbergii. Lineage (NCBI taxonomy): Eukaryota > Metazoa > Arthropoda > Malacostraca > Decapoda > Palaemonidae > Macrobrachium > Macrobrachium rosenbergii. The sequence continues at coordinate 5,402,936 of NC_089755.1, forward strand.
TTTTAACAATATTTAGAAAATCTTTTAACAGCAATTTCGAATATCATTTTAACAGCATTTCCAAACAGTATTTTAACAGCGCTTTCGAATAGCATTTTAACAGCGCTTTCGAATAGCATTTTAACAGCACTTTCGAACAGCATTTTAACAGAACTTTCGAACAGCATATTAACAGCATTTTCAAACAGCATATTTCAAGAGCATTTTTAGCAGCATTTTATAACAGCATCTTTTGACAGCATTTTAGAACATAAACTTTTAACAGCACTTTCGAGCAGCATTTTTAACAGCATATTTCCACAACATTTTTTGACAGCATCTTTTAACAGCATTTTCGAATGGACCGCATTTTTCAACAGCACTTTAAAAACCAGCATTTTAACATCACTTTCGAAAAACATCTTTTCACAGCATTTTCTACAGCAGACGATGTGTTTTTAATATCTGGGTGGACTGGTGGGCGGTAGGCTGCATTTCTACACGACCAGCAAACGAGCCCTGTGCTTTTGCCTAACACAAAATCTACATATATATATATATATATATATATATATATATATATATATATATATATATATATATATATATATATATATATATATATATATATATATATATATATATATATATAGTAAATATATATATATATATATATATATATATATATATATATATATATATATATATATATATATATATATATATATATACAAGACCTATATATATATATATATATATATATATATATATATATATATATATATATATATATATATATATATATATATATATATATATATATATATATATATATATATATATATATATATATATATATATATATATATATATAATAAACACTAATAATTTACTGATGACACCAGGACTACAAAAGCAAAAAGAAAACTACAAAACTAAATAAAAAAATTCCTCAGGTAAAGAGAAATTTAATTAAGTAAAATCCAAAAGTCTAAAGCAGACAGACAGACAAACAGGTCAATGAGCAGATGACCCCAGGTGGCAAACAAGGGTCAAACAAAGGTCATTAAAAAGGTCACCCAACTTGACCCCGTCACAGTGAAGCACAAATTAATGAGGTCTTGGAGCAGCAGATACAGAATACATTAAGATACAGAAACTTTAAAATACAGAATATAAGATACAAAATGCATTAAAATGCAGAATATATTATGACACAGAATACATTAAGATACAGAATACATCAAGATACAGGACACGTTAAATCACACAGTGAATCAAGAAAATGGTCTAGATTCATTAGAAGAAGAGAAGGATTCCATATTCCTAGAAGTAGGAATGAAGGACGCTTGAATTATTCAGTTTCGAGAGGACCCTAAGAAGTAAGTCTTCGTAAGACGTTCCTGAGGAGAGAGAGAGAGAGATTAGAGATAGAAATATATATATATATATATATATATATGTATATATATATATATATATAATATATAGAGAGATCATAGATAGATAGAGAGAGAGAGAGATATTCCCAGAAGTAGGAATGAAGGACTGCTTAGAATATTCCAAGTATATAAGAGAGAGAGAGAGAGAGAGAGAGAGAGAGAGAGAGAGAGAGAGAGAGAGAGAGAGAGAGAATTATTCATATTTAATATATATATATATATATATATATATATATATATATATATATATATATATATATAAGAGAGAGAGAGAGAGAGAGAGAGAGAGAGAGAGAGAGAGAGAGTAGAATCATTCCGAAAGAGGACCAAAAAACCTTTCCACCTGACCCTGAGATCCCTTTCCACCCCACCCTCAGGAACTAATAATAAACAGGAAGGAAACAAAACCACCACGAAAGGATTCACTTCCTCTGCATTCATCCCTCATTTATCATTCTGCTTTTTAAATAACAGATCAATAATATATTATTTATTGTTATTTATGTTTCG
>NC_089755.1:5407366-5502999 GCF_040412425.1 Macrobrachium rosenbergii
AAAGTTGTATTCCAACAGAGATCTTTCACATTCACAACTGATCCCTGACCCTCTTTCCTGCCGAGAGCGCCAGATTTGCTGAACAGCAGAAGCAAATATGCAGGAAATGTGCCTCGCTGTAGAACTTCTCAGTTCCAGAGGTCCTTTATTCCCCACACCGTTGGACTGTGGAACAGTCTCCTTACTCAGGATGTCGTGCAACTTGGATCCTCAAGAGTTCAAACGAAGATGCAATGCATTACTACCCTGCATGATTCACTTTACAAATTCTACAAATAAAAATAATGGATAATATTTTTATGTCGTTAAGGTGAAATGCCAAAGTGGGTATAATACAATAGATTTTTGTATTTCTTGAATATGATGTGATTAAGATACACGACAGTAAAATACAATAGATTTCTATATTTCTTGACAATGGTCTGATAAAATACAATAGATTTCTATAATTCTTGAACAATTGATGATAAAATATAACAGATTTCTATATTTCTTGAACTTGATGTGATAAAATACAATAGATTTCTATATTTCTTGAGCATGATGTAAAATTAAATAATAAAATTAAAATCCATTATAATTATTAAGCAACTGAATATATTTCAAAGAACAACCACAGTAGATCACTGGGTCACATTCTTATTGAAATGAAGGAGAGTTGGAAGAGAGAAGCTATTCTGCCCAGAAGGGTTTTCATAAATATTGTTGAGCCTGGTCCTGCCTAAATCTCCCTTCCCCTAATCCCTTTCCAAACTACTATCAGAGAGAGAGAAGAGAGAGAGAGAGAGAGAGAGAGAGAGAGAGAGAGAGAGAGAGAGAGAGAATAGCAACACTACGAGAGAAAGTTCCTCATCATTGGGGAAAAACATCTCATTTGCATATGAATCAAAGGGTGAGGAAGTCAGGCACCCCAAAAAAACTCATTTTCAAAGTGAAATGATTCTCGTCTCTCGTCTTCAGATTTCTGTCTTGTCTTTGTACTTTTATTCTGCTTTTGTTTAGTCTTCTTTATTGTTGTCATGTAATTCTACACAGAAGTCGTTTAAGCTACATAATAATAATAATAATAATAATAATAATAATAATAATAATAATAATAATAATAATAATAATATATTTTTATATTTTGCTTATTTGTTGCCATGCAATTCTCGATAATAGATGTTTAGAAATAATAATAATAATAATAATAATAATAATAATAATAATAATAATAATAATAATAATAATAATAATAATAATAATAATAATAAAGGGAAGTAAAGACAAACGACTGAGAAGCTAAATGAAGAAATGTGACCTCGGGGAATCTTTTTATCGATACGAATAACTGGCCCTACGGAGCCAATGCTCCTTGATGCCGACCTTGGAATGAAATATACATTTGTTAAAACAAAGAGTTAACATAAGGGAACGCCGTCGACCAACCAGGGGTGAGCCTCTGTCATTCCTGGTCCCTGAATAAACTTGCTCTAAAACATAACGTTTGTAGATTCTCAGCAAAGACAGATGGTTGTCGTGGCTCTCTCTCTCTCTCTCTCTCTCTCTCTCTCTCTCTCTCTCTCTCTCTATATATATATATATATATATATATATATATATATATATATATATATATATATATATATATATATATATATATATATATATATATATATATATTTTATATATATATATATATATACATACACATAATATATATAAATATGATGAATATATATATATAATTAAAGACAAAATCCAGGAAGGAAATGATTAACAATCAATGAAAATGCTGAAAGTGATGAATATTTCAAAGATGTCCCTTTGAAGGCTAAGTAAAGGACAACAAGTCCTTTACTTAGAAAGACCTTTCAACACTCCAGTGTTTCTTTCTTCTTCGTGGATTTTGTCTTTATATATATATATATATATATATATATATATATATATATATATATATATATATATATATATATATATATATATATATATATATATATATTATATATATAATGAAATCGAGTCTATAATTGAATAAAATAAATATCTTAATATACGCAGAAGGGCATACAGAAAATCACTGATAAAGACAGAGAGAGCAAAACAGAAAAGGGCGATAACTAACTAAGCAATCTCAGATGTCGAGTTTGAACGATCGTCGCCCACACGAATTAAAGTGTTTATCACATACAACACTGGGCAAAAAGAACTAATTGAGATCTTGACCTCGCCCAGTGACCTCTTGTGCAGCATAACATTAACACATAACAACCGTTGAACAAAATGTATAGATAAGTAAACGTGAAACATTACTGGAAAAGGGAAGCCCATCTGGACGAAACTTGGGAAAATTATACCAGATTTCGGCATCGAATGAATACCCATATATACGAAGACTCTGGAAGGAGAGCCAGTTAGAAAAAAAGGCATCAGGGCAGGGAGTGTGTGAGATGTGAGGAGAAGTGACAGTGAAAGCTCAAGTGTCTTCTGAACTTATACAAAATTTCTGAATGCCCACACACTAAGTGAAATTCTATGTCCAAGAATTTTACAATGTGCCCTTTTAAGATAAAGACTCGGTCACAACTACCCACTTGAAAAGGTGGAAAATGTATATATAGTTTGAACCCAAAATAAATGTATTTAAGGGAAACATAATTTTCATTTAACTCAAGATATATAAAAAGGAAACACTTGTGAAAATTTGGAAGATAGCCGACATCTGAGCACGATAAAGTGAAACTCCAACATAGTTAAATATCGAGCAACTTGTTCCTACAGAAGTGAAAGCATGCAGTACAACAGACAGTTTCAAAAAGTGAATACCTTCCTTCCTATATACATTATATATATATATATATATATATATATATATATATATATATATATATATATATATATATATATATATATATATATATATATATATATATATATATATATATATATATATATATATATATATATATATATATATATATATATATATATATATATATATATATATAATATATATATTATACAGGATTACAGCTAATGATGAAAAATCACATCGTAATTCAGCAAAGTTCACTTAACAACAACTTTGAAGACTGAACTCTCCTAACCTTGGCCCCCTCCCCCTTCCCAACCCCCTCCCCAAAAACCCACAAAAAATCTTTAAGAACTGGGGTCTTCTTAAATCTTTAAGAACTGGAGAAATCTCCTCAGTTTTGGGTCTTCTTTGCTAAAAATTGCTTTCATAAAATAGCGAGGTTTGAAATGACTTTTTTTTTATTTCAAATCTTCTCTCCATTATGGAGAGAATTTGGTTTTTCCTTCCATTATCTTTTTAATTGTTTGGATTCCTTGAATTGAAAGAGAAAGAGAGAGAGAGAGAGAGAGAGAGAGAGAGAGAGAGAAGAGAGAGAGAGAGAGAGAGAGAGAGAGAGAGAGAGAGAAGGAATTTCTAATGACTTAAAGAAAAGAGTCAACTATTATATCTTAAAATATAATCAGATTATAATTTTACTTCTTCCTAAAAGAACGCGACTGATCACTAAGAAATATCTTCAACAGAAGACTCAGGGGGATAAAAAAAACAATAAATATGGGAAGAGATAAATAAATAAACATCTGAGTAAATATATAATACACTGAATAAATAACCATATAAAAACACATATATATATATACATATATATATATATATATATATATATATATATATATATATATATATATATATATATATATATATATATATATATATATATATATATATATATATATATATATATATATATATATACATATTATATATATATATATATATATGTATATTTTCTTACATATTTATTTCATAATATAAATAATACTTATTTTCCATACAAAATTTTAAATGAAAACCATAAATTCTTACAATCTTTAAAAAAAAAACTAAAAAACCCTGAAAATCCTTTAGTTGAAAATCTCAATTTCCCTTTCGCCCAATCTAATGAAATTTGAATAATCGTCCCAAGCGGATAAAAATAAAAATAAAAAGCTCAGCCGATCTCTCAGGAAAAGTTTGTGATATCAGTCATGTATTCAACTCACTTCAAGCAGAAACTGTCTTATCATGGCCCCAAAATAAAGTCAGGATTTATCATCATAGTTCTTAAATCTGCACAGTCCTAGGTATTAGATCTATTAGCTAAAATCATCATTTATTCATCTATGTTTTGCTTTACGTAGAATGTAGAAGTATAAACAAAAAACTTTATTAGTAATGTAAATTTAAAATGAAATCTGATGGAAATGTATTTACAACATCATTTAGCCAGAAAGTTCTGAAGTGTCAATCGCGAACTTAGTAATTCAATTTAAAACAACATTCAGTTGCAACCAATCAACTCCCATTCAATGGAAGCGCTCTCGCTCGCCATTATGCCATTCAATAATGTCGTTCTCAGACGCTCATGTTATGCCATTCAGAATTACAATTTGGGTGAATTAACAAATAATCGTGGTAGTATGAGTCTTGCAATAGAGAATCAAATCCACACTTATTTGTGGGTACAAATATATTTAAAAATAGATCTTTCTGGAACTTTTTCGATTCTCCTTTTGAAAATGGGAATTGGCCAGATTCCCGAAATCTCTCTAGAGATATATTTCCAAATATATTTGTATCCATACATAACTGTGAATTTGTTTCTCCATTAAGGTGAATGTTGTGTAAAGTACGTAATTTGAAAGGAAGCATTATAACTCTTGGCTTCGTTCGTGCAGACTAAACCAACCTTTCCAAGAAGCACCCCGTAAGTGTAGCAAGGTCATGAAAGGGAAAAAGGCAGCTGGTCTGGACCTTGGGACTCGTCAATCAACAGAGACGATTACAATTCCTGTGAAGAGGATACCGGTATTTTGAAGAAACTTGATTTGATTTCATGAAATTTAGGCTGTCGAGCCACGCACTGCACTGGGCCACTTTCGGCCATTCAGAGATCAAGAGAGTGAAAAGAGGGAGTTGGAGTGGTTGGACAGCCATTAAAGAGATCCAAGTAAGAGATAAGATGGAGATCAAGTGCCTAAATGCATGAAGAATAATAGAGATGTTGGACAGCAAGACTGAAGGAAGGAAGAGAACGGAGGTAAGGTAAAAGGTTAAAAAGTGGGCAGCTAGGGGCCGAAGGGACGCTGCAGGCATTTTGTGTTACGTTTTGAACCAACTGCTGGTAATCCTTTGGTATTTGTGAAGTGGTCTCTGTGGTTAAGGGAATATATTAGATTTCGCTTAAATGATTCCCTTGGTAGAGAACTATGGCTGTCAGCATGACACAAGATCTGAAATAATAAATGAAAAGAAAAAAGCACATCACAGCCGTCACAAAGAAATCCCAGAGAGCCTAAGAATTGGTTCCAAGTCTTCAGACCTTAGGAAAACACTACGTGACAATGAATTTCTGGTTTGAGATATTATTATTATTATTATTTATTATTATTATTATTATTATTATTATTATTATTATTATTATTATTATTATTATTATTATTATTATTATTATTATTATTCAGTAGATAAACCCTATTCATATGGAACAAGCCCACTACAGGAGCCACTGACTTTAAATTCAAGCTTCCAAAGAATATGGAGCTCATTAGGAAGTAAGAGAAGGTAAAGGGAAATGCAGAAGAAGAGAGAAGAGATCTCCCTTATGAGAGAAAACTTAAAAAAAATTCTCTCTCTCTCTCTTAGTGAAGCCTTCAACTCCAGACCAGTCTCTCGGCCTCGAAATGATGGCAGATTCCAGTCACACCTCGAGAACGGGCAAAGTTCCTGAGAGCCAATTTGCCGACGATGGACGTCGTCATCGAGTGATCAGGAATTCGGGACACGAACTGAGAATGTGACCTATTCGCTGTATTGATGGGCTATCCCTGGTTTTAGTTTTTACGAATGTAAAGCTCAATTTCCCCTTCCAAATCTAATTTTTTATCATTATTTTACTACCCTAATACTTTTCTCCTCGCATTTCGATACATTTTTTTTCTATTTATTAATTTATTTTTCCTTTTTTTAATAAGATAGATCTCTTCTTTCTCTTCTCCCCTTTACCTTCTGTTACTTCTTCGTAAAATGAACACCATATTTTTTGGAAGCTCGAATTTCAAGTCAATGGCCCCTGTGGTGGGCTTGTTCCATTTGAATAGGGTTCTTCATCTTCCCAATAAGATAAGAATATTATTAAGACTATGAACAAGGCAGTTCTACTCGTTTAATGTGAAGCCACAAATATCTCCCAACTTCTCCAATTCTTTAGATGTTTGTTAAGGAAACGTACCATAAAACGTTAGTGAAAATCGAGAGGAAATGAGGTGTCTGTGGTTTGATTAAATAAAAATAATTAGAATTATTATGTCATAACAAGAAAGGGCCGTATTGTGGAACTGTTAATAAGTGAGAAGCATTTTGAATTTACAGGACTTGATTTACATATGCTACTTTACATTCTATATATCATCATTATTTACAAAGTAACAAAGTACTTATAGAAGGTGACGACAAGGAAATATACCATAGTTTAAAAAACTATGCGCTCTCTCTCTCTCTCTCTCTCTCTCTCTCTCTCTCTCTCTCTCTCACACTCATACACACACATATATATATATATATATATATATATATATATATATATATATATATATATATATATTTATTTTATTCTATATATATCATATATCTCTCTATCTCTCTCTCTCTCTCTCTCTCTCTCTCTCTCTCTCTCTCTCTAAACTCTCTCTGATGATTTTTTATTTTATCTGTCCACATAACTCTCTCTCTCTCAAATATCTGGCAACAATTCGTCCAGTGTAGCAAAGAACGGGAAAATGAACACCAACACACAGACCTTTTGTTTTACGAAGCCTTATCAGGCACACCAACTACAGCAACGAACTGTTGCGTTTTTGCAACGGAATAATAATGCAGTCTCTCTCTCTCTCTCTCTCTCTCTCTCTCTCTCTCTCTCTCTCTCTCTCTCTCTCTCTCTCTTTGGGAAAGACAGAGATGGAAAATAACAAGGGAATTTGTAAAGGTGCAGAATTATATATGGGGTCTGTGGTGAAACTTTCCGAGTTAAAAATATTATCAGTTAGTTTGATTTTTGCCACGTCAAAGACATTTTAACTTTTACCTTAAACTTTTAGTCTTTTAGAATCCTGATCTCCACACTTTTGGAATTTCAGACTTCCAGCCTTTTAGACTTTCAGACTTCCAGACTTTTAGATTTCCGCACTCTCATACTTCCATGCTTTTATACTTTCAGACTCCCAGACTTTTAGACTTTCAGACTTCCAGACTTTTATACTTTCAGACTTTTAGATTTCCAGACTTTTATGTTTTTCAGACTTTTAGATTTCAGACTTTCAGACTTTTAGACTTTCAGACTTTTAGATTTCCAGACTTTTTAGACTTCCAGGCTTTTAGACTTCCAGACTTTTATAGCTTTCAGATTTCCAGACTTTTAGACTTTTAGACTTCCAGACTTTTAGACTTCCAGACTTTTAGACTTTCAGATTTCCAGACTTTTAGACTTTGACTTTTTGAGACTCAGACTTTTAGATTTTCAGATTTTAGACTTTTTAGATTTCCAGACTTTATATACTTTCAGCCTTTTATACTTTCAGACTTTTAATTTCCAGACTTTTCGACTTTTTATATTTTCAGACTTCAGACTTTTAGATTTCAGACTTTCAGATTTCAGACTCTCAGACTTCCAGACTTTTAGACTTTCAGACTAAAAAATCGACTTTCACTGTTTTTGTTAGTTTAATTATCGCTACGTGAAAGCCATTTCAATCAGACGTCAAATCAAGTGCATACTGTGGATACAAGGAAGCAGGACGAACTATCGATTCGATGCAAAAAAAAAAATCTCATAACTTCAACAGTGCAAGAGTGATCCCTTCTGTTCCTGCTAAATTTTGTTAATATATTCTAGTTCCAGTCACTAAATCAGGCTATATTAACATAAAATTCACAATGAATCTAATAACCCATAGTGCAATCACTTAATTCAATGTTTTTAAATTGTTTTTCAATTGTGGATACACCTTTAAATAAAAAAAAATATTCACGAACTTGAACATTATTCAAACTAAGAACGAAGTGGAAGCTAGCAAATGTTGTTTTATTCTCCAGTCCATATTTATTAAAAAAATACTAATATTGTAATTTTACTACATTTTTGACAGTGAATATAATACTTTGCATCAGTCACCTATGACTACAGCTGTTGTTGTTGTGATGCCAGTTCTGGGAAATCAATCAATCAATTATGTTGGGTTGGAGTAGGGTGCTTAGGATAAGGAAAGTTCCCAGACGCATAAAGTTTCAGTAAGAGATTTTGGAAAGCTGGAATGTTCACATAAGGTGAAATTCCCAATGCAATAATAATAATAATAATAATAATGATAATAATAATAATAATAATAATAATAATAATATAATAATCATTATGAATATTATTATTATTTTAATATTATTATTAATTATAATAATAATTAATAATAATAATATTATATTAATAATAATAAATAATATTTTAAAATTATTATACAGTTTGAATAATTAATAATAATAATAATAATAATAATAATAATAATAATAATAATAATAATAATAATAATAATAATAATAATAATAATAATAATAAAGTTTCCAAACTCTTATTTCCTCTTCCACCACTTCATTTCTCCTTCTTAGAAAAGAAAGCTCAACGGATTAAGGAAAAAAAAATAATTCCCTTGATAACAACAGCGGCGCCTCTCACAAAAGAGGCCCAAGAATAATAATACTAATTCCTTCTCCTTTCGAAAGTTGTTATTGGTTGATGACGACGGCAGCTGGAAGGAACTGTTCATTACTTTGAGAGTTTTTCTTCCAGGTTTTATCCTCCAGTGAATAAGGTCAATGATTTCTCCTCCTCAAGGAATCTGGAATCTTGATCAAAGGCGTGTGGTTCTTTTGTCGTGATTCCCCTCTGAGGAAATTCCTAATTTTAGGAATGATTTGGGCTTTCTGTTCCTTTCTATTCCTGCAGGTTCCGATCAGGAGTTTGTGTGGTGTCTTGTGCGTCCTGAGAGCGGATGAGAGAGTTGTGTTACATCGTCAAAAAGGAAATAAAGTGAGTAAAAAGGTTGGGCAGAAAGTTCCAATAGATGCGGTGCGTTGACACCAGCCAAAGATGGAGAAGTTTGCGGTGTATGAAGGCATTAATAGCTCCACTTTGGTTTTGAAATATTGCCTAGTATCCATACCTACGATTCAGTGCATCTAAATTAACCTGAAATCAAAATGAAAAACCCATCTTTCTAAAGCATACACGAAATTCATGGTGGGAAAAGGTTCGAAATCGTACAACCCTTTAGTGTTGCTGATACGCTGACATATTTCTAACCGAAATTACTTTTTGTGAGATTTTTCACCGGAACTGAGAGCCTGGCTTTGCGCTTTTCATCTTTCTTCTGTTGATCCTTGTGTTACGTTTTGCATAAGGTCGGGTGTTCACGATCAGGTTTACCTGTCAGTTCACCCGCGGCCGTTGGGAATGGGATAACTGGCCACCTGGCCGCCGAGGTAACATCTATGAGAAGAGAGAGACTCTCTCTCTCTCTCTCTCTCTCTCTCTCTCTCTCTCTCTCTCTCTCTCTCTCTCTCTGTGTTTATTTATCAGTAGTTACTTTGTCTATAACGGGCTGAGCACTTCGCCAGTTAGTTGTCTCCTTTTAGCAAATATGTTGTTGAATGGTTGTAATTATTTTAAAGGGATGTAAACTATTTTATGTACAACAATGCCTAATAGTCGTAAAAAATTACCTATTTGGAAAATAATAAAGTTTAAGATGACATTGTAGAATGTTCAGTAACAAAACCCCTTCTACAATGGCAACAGAGACGCTCTCACAACGAGGAAAAGAGAAATATGTGAGTGACGGATATACAAACGTTTTCGACAGACTTTGCGCTGATAATGTCACGCAGTTTTGGAGATGCGGAAGGAGGAGGTTATGCAAGGCGCGAATTCGTGTAAAGAATGCTGAAATTGTAAAACAAATAAAAGAGCATTCGCATAACGCTGACCCAGCTCAATTGGAAAAAGAAGCAATTCCAAAAATAAAGAGAACAAACATCTGTAGTGATTAATGAGTGCTCAGGAAATGCAACTGCAGCATGTCAAGGAGTCATGCCTAGCTGTGGCTCTGCGAAGACCCGGTGAGAAGGAAACGGAAGGATTTTTGTCTGCATACCCTGCCAACCCTACAACTTCACAAGATCTGGTGATTCCTGTTGATTTTCACACCTGTGGATCAGAGAAATTCCTTCCTGCAGACAGCGAAGATGAATCATGCAGAATCATTATATTTGGAAGGGAAAGTAATGCACATTTACTTAAAGAACTTAAGAGACTCTGTGTTGACGGTACTTTCAAAATAACGCCACCACTTTTTTGTCAAGTGTATGTTATTCTTGCTGAGATGCACGGTGGCATTCATCCGTTTATTTGTGTGCTACTTCCCAATAAACTACGTGCAACCTGCGCCAAATTGTTTCGCATGTTTTAGAAACTGAGGACAGAAATAATGTAGAATATCTATGAGGAACTGCTCATAACTTTCCTTAGACTTACGCTGTTATATATAATTTTTTGTGTATTTTCAATATATATGGCGTTTTAATAAAATTTAGCTTTTACGTATTTTTCTTTTACTTGAGAAACCAAACTAGATATATTGTCAAATAGTAACTATCATAAAATTATTCTTCATATTTTTAAACTCAATAAAAATATATTTTAATACTTTCAATATGACGGCGGCAAAGTGGCCCGGCCAGTTGTCCTTTTCTATGACTCTGAGGCCGGTTAGGCTGCGGCCCCTTATGATAAATACTTGACTTTTAACCTGAAGAACCCAGTTGCGATATTTTTAATGTATATAGAGACATTATGAAGTGTTGAGGCTGAGAGCCCAAGATGTCATCTGAAGGTCGAGGAAAGCTGACTGTGGAATCGGCCTCAGCTAAAGAAATGAAAAATTAAAAGCATTATCGCATCTCGGAGGAGTTAAAGTAGGATGTGCAGTACATGCTTTTTGCAATTACTCCAAGGGAATGATACTATATGCACCCAACTGATGAAACCAGGAAAAGCTGTTCGAAGAAATAAAAGATCAAGGAGTGATAAGAATTGAAAGAATGAAGAAGATAACTGGAGCCTTAGTTCTACTTCCCAATTTAATTATTACATTCGATTTTACTAGATTGCCTAATATAACAGAAGCAGCCTGGTTACGTTTTAAAGTTAAGCAGTATATCCCAAGACCGAGGAATGTTTTCATTGTCAAGAATTTGGACATAAGTTAGGATATTGTAGGCAGAAACTACAAGGCAAGCCTGCCACTTGCGTTAAAATGTAGTGAACCAGAGCATGGTATATGCAATAAAGAAGCAAGATGTTTACATTGAAGACCCTCATCCATCATCTTCACTTAATTGTGATGTATACATCATGGAAAAAGAAATCCAAACATTAAGGGTAACTGAACGTATCACATTAAAGAGGCAAAAGAAAGAGTATTGAATCAATATGTTAGACCTGGAATATCCTTTTCTAGTGTTGCTGTCAACCGAAAAAGAAATTTAAATGCTACCAGAGGGAATGTAAATAGAAAATCAGTGACGACCTGTACTCGTGCCTCTTTGGAGGCTGCACCAGTGATTGCTGGTGCTCCTGCCTCTTCAGAGGCAGTGCCAGTGATTTCTGGCACTCTTGCCTCTTCAGAGGCAGTCGCCAGTGGATTCTGTCCTGCTCTTTGGGGGCAGTACCAGTGATTTCTGGTTCCTGCTTCTGGAAGCTGTATGGATCTGAATACAAATATAAATATTCCTGCAGAGCCAGTGATTTCTGGTACTCCTGTCTCTCTGGAGGCTGCAACAGCTATACCTGGTGTGTCAGCTTCTTTGGAGACTACACCAGTTATGGCTGACACTCCTGCCTCGTTGGATGCTGCATTATCACTATCAGAGGCTCCAATTTAACAGCCTCAAAAGGAAAGTAGAGTTCATTAATTTTCTCCAGTGGAACTGTCAGGGATCGAGGGTAAACAGGAGGAAGTAAGGCTGCTCACATCAGAAGTGTCTCCTGTATGTATAGCTTTGCAGGAGACCATGATTGGTAATAATATGTGCCCCAGCCCACGAGAGTATACGGCCTATCATTCCACCTATAACTTAAATATTGGAAGTCATGGGGCTGTAGTTTTGTATGTTTGAAATGACACCCCACAAAATCCTATTAGTATCCAATCCACATTGCAAGTGATAGGTGTGCAGATCCATTTGCAAAGAAAATATACAGTATGCTCTCTCTATCTACCACCTAGTGAAGTCTTCCCCATTGATGAATTTAAATCCCTCATTCATTAGTTACCACGCCCCTTTGTTATTCTGGGAGATATGAATAGCAGAAGCCCTCTTTGGGGTGACATCGTCACCAATCAAGTGTTCCATCATAGAGGGTGAAAATGTGGGGATCCTCAACACTGGGGCGTCTACACATTTTCACGCTCAAACAGGCACATTATCAGCAATTGATTTATCTATATGCAGTGATGGCTGCCTTATTGACTTTAATTGGAGAGTTATAAATGATAGATTTACCAGTGACCATTTTCCAATAGTGGTGAGTGTAGCCTCAAATCCCCCATCTTCAAGGCTACCTAAATGGAACATTGGTAAAGCTGATTGGGCAACATTCCAGGAGCACAGCTCAATAGATGACTCTGCTGATGACTTTCCCTGTGTAGATGATGCTCTTGACTTTTTGAATACAACTATATTCTAGGCTGGTCTTCAATCTATACCCAGGATTTCGGGCATATTTATCCGCCGACCAGTTCCCTGTGGACTCATAAATGCCAGGAAACTCATAGGCCTATGAGGTCTGCTTTCACCAGATAATGTATCAGACGCAAATGTTTCAGCAGAGTATTACCATGTTGAATACGGAAAATTTTCATATCTTCACTAAATTCAAAAACACCTCTGACTTTAGTTTGGAAGAGAGTTAGAAAAACAGCAGGCAAGTTTACTCCATGTCAACCTCTAGTTATCAAGATCAATGGTTCTGAGGTAGCGGACCCCCTGTTAGTGGCAAATGAGTTTGCTAACCATTTTACTAATGTTGCAAAGAAAAATGATGATAGACCCTATTCAGTTCAAAGGCGGCTAATGGAACAGGTCGAAATTGATTTTAATACATCAAAAATGAACAATACAATGTACCTTTTACTATGAGAGAATTTGAATCAGCCTTGAATAAATGTAATGAATCAGCTCCTGGACCGGATGATATAACATATTCAGTGATTAAGCATACCCTGAAAATACCAGACTTTTCATATTAAGCCTTATTAACAGAATTTACCGAGAATATATCTTCCTAAGCTTTGGGAGATGTTAAAATTACTACCATTTGTGAAACCAGGAAAAGACATTTCAAGACAGAAAATTATCGTCCTATTGCATTGACATCATGTTTGTGTGTAAGATCATGGAAAAAATGGTGAACACACGTTTGATGTGGTACTTGGAACGTGGTAAATATCTGTCACCTGCTCAGTGTGGGTTTCAAAGTATGCACTCCACAACTGATGTATTGGTTTGAATGGAATCTTTTGCTAACAAGCAGCATCATATCAATGTTTTTTTTTTTTTATCTAGAGACGGCTTATGATACAACATGGAGATATGGCATTTTGAGGGTCCTTTATGAATGTAACCTGAGAGGCAATTTGCCCCTCTTTATTAAGGTTTTTTTTTAATATATTATTTCAGGTTCAAGTTGGAGCAACAATGTGAGATGTATTCAATCAAGAAGAAGGAGTACCTCAGGAAGTGTTTTAAAATGTAACTTGTTCACCTTAGCAATCAATGGGGTTTCAAAATAATTCCCCAGATATAACATATACCCTTTTTGTTGATGACCTTTCGATATCCTTTGCAGCAACAAGGATGGCAGTGGCTGAACGCCGCCTTCAGCTCTGCATTGATAATATAGTAAAGTGGGCTGAGATGAATGGTTTTAGATTTTCTATTAGTAAAACGGTAACCATGCACTTTGCCATATAAGAGGATTCCATCCTGATCCAGATTTGTTCATACATAGGCAGAGAATTCCATGTGTTGGTGAAACAAGGTTTGGATTGATTTTTGATAGCAAGCTGATCTGGATTCCACATCTGAAATATATTAAGACAAAATGCTTGAAAGCAATGAATGTGTTGAAGGTTCTGTCTCACACTTCGTATATTGCAGACCAAACTCAGATGTTGAGATTATATAAAGCCTTAGTCTTTTCAAAATTAACTTATGGTTGTGAAATGTTATAGCCACATCATGGAGGAAAAAGAGCAAAAATCATCTCCCACCGATGAGCATGCTGAAGAATTGCATTCATCATGGAGGAGTACAGAAATAAGAGGTGTCTTTAACCAGCATTTGTATGAGGCATATAAATCATCAACCATTCACTTATAGAGTAAATTTTATTGTCGAGAATTAAACATGCCAAGGATTATTTTACCAGGAAGATATTCAGTTAGTGCCCCTGGAACCTGAGGTAAATTTTGTAGATATTTTCCTCTGAGGCCATCTTTTTTAGAACATTCCTTGCCAGTTTCTTGCTGGTTTGGAGTGGCCTTCCTGATATTGAAAGAAGCGGGAGATTATTTTTACAGAATTTTAAGCAACAGCTATTGCAATTTTAAATGCTTTAAAATCATTAATTCAGAATGGAAAAGTTTTATTATATATTGTGACTCAAGAAGTGTTCTTCAGTCAATGGAATCTTTAACTTTTAAACCCTCTGATTTTTTATATATTGGAATGGCTGCTTTTAGTGAAAAGAGGAGGAAAGAAGTAAATTTTGTTGGGTTCCCTCAAATCACTGAAAGCTGACCAACCCCCAAAGTCAACAGTCAGCTTTTGCCTACTGCAGTATTTTTATATCCTCTGCATCTCAAAAATTTTAAGTTGGCAGTCCCAAAGGGAAAATATTGCAACAAATAAAAAATGCACCAGGTCATCAGATATTCCATTCTGTTATGCATTATTGAAGCCTGGACATAGAAGACTCACTCATGGTTCTTGATGTCCCTAAAATCCTCCTTTGTTGGTGGGAAGACCATTGTTGTTTATCTGTTATATAGCATTAGGAACCTTTTTATTCAACACACAAATCCTCCAAGGGATTGAACATATAAAGTTTTACTGTGAGGTGCAACATATGTACAGATTGATAACAATGTACAATTTTATTTTAGTTTTCTATTTAAATTTATTATGGTATCAATAACCAGATGTTGTGATGCCAGTTTTAATAGATATAATCAATCAATGGCTGCAGCCCAGTTGTCCTGAGACTGGAAGATGAGTGATCACACAAAAAGAATAGAACTGTCAATACAGTCAACTCAAATCTCCAGGTCACAAGCCCTCAGTTCTCGCCTAGCCTTTATCGTGGCAACACTGTGGCAGAGATGGAAAATCCGCTGGCTGATAAGGAGGTGGAGCTACATAGACTAGCTGCTGCAGCAAGTCACTTAAAAATAGGAAAGAAGCAAAAGGCGTAACAGAGTATGGTCTAAATATTGCCTATTCTCATACAATATTAATGAATAAGGTTAAATTAGAACAAGTTACACCTTACATAAAAAGGCAAGACACTGGCCTAGGCCTATGCTGAATTGTATCACATGGAAATATTTTTTTATCATAAGATTTGGACTCACAACAGTCTACAAACAGCGCCGCAGGGTCTAACAATGAAATGAATTAGGCCTATACTTTCAAATTCTGGTCTGAGCTGCTGAGATCCTTCCCAGGAGAAATCTGGTTGAACTGGAAAATCGTTGCTCACCCTAAGTCCACAGTGCAATCACCTGTCAGTCACCAGGTAATGCCATCAGTTCATCCATTCTGGCGAGTGGACTGACTCTGCCCACAAACTGTCGTCTACACAAGTTTTAATGTCAGTTTCTCAGTTTGGATGAACTGACAGATGGACTGACAGGTAAAACTGATCGTGAATACAAATATAAATATATTCTTTTTTGAAATACTTTGCCTTTTATCAGTTTGAATTTAGAAATGTATTTCTAACAATAACAATAATTGTTATCGTAATCTTTATCATTATTATTATTATTAATTATTATTACACTAATATTTTAACATATAAAAAATAATAATGTTGCCGGATAATAATAATAATAATAATAATAATAATAATAATAATAATAATAATAATATAACAACAGAATTATCATTACTACAAATACACCAATATTTATAACCATATATAACCTTATTAACAAACCAAATTCACCAATCCAACAGAAAACAGAAACCGAAAGTTTTAAAAAAAAAAAGTTTCAACTTTGTCAAATGACTCTCAGTAACCTTTAGGACCTGGAACAGTGCATCAGAACACAGAGCAATCAAACCAGCAATCATCAACTTTTAGGAAAAGGAACAAGTAATGAATATTTTAAAGATATTATATATATATATATATATATATATATATATATATGATATATATATATATATATATATAGTTTATATAATAAATATATATATTTGCATTTTATATACAAATATCTGAAACTAATCATATAAGCACTTCAATAAATAAATAAATATTAGTCTCAAAAATGTGTTATGTTCATTTCATTTTCTCTCTCCACTGCCGCCAGCTGTCATAATGGGAACATACTAAATAAACAAGTTAATCCCAGAAGCAGCCGATCGCTGCAATATATTTACAGCAAAAGATGAATTTAAATTAATTCCTAGATGAAAGAAATGTGTTGAACTTATTTTTTTAGAAGAAATATTATATCAAGGGAAGTTATTATAATGTTTTGAATATCACTAATATGCTAAATCCAGGATGATAGTACAAAACTGCATTAGTGTAAAGTTAATGAACATTATGGAGAAATCTGTTCCGTAATAAACGTTATTGGATTATTGTTAAAATGCGAAAAAGATCGTTTAGAGAAAAGTCATATTATTATTAATATTATTATTATTATTATTATTATTATTATTATTATTATTATTATTCAGAAGATGAAGGACCTTATTCATATGGAACAACCCCACCATAGGGGTCACTGCCATGAAATTCAAGTTTCCACAGAATATAGGTGTTCATTAGAAAGAAGTAACAGAAGGTAAAGGGAAATACAGAAAGAGGAGATCACTTATTAATGATGGAAAAAAATAAATTAACAAATTAATAAATAACTAAAGAAAGAAAGAAAACGATGTAATGCAACTGTTCTTTTGTTTGTAAATACATTTTGTTCCTTTTAAGACCAATTCGGGTTGGACATGATGGTATACATTCTGGGTTTTCAAGAACCCAAATGATTACTTCTTAATCTGGGGAACCAGAGTTTGAGGAACCAGAATTTGAGGGACCCGAGATTGAGGAACCAGAATTTGAGGAGCCAGAGTTTGGGGAGCCAGAATTTGAGGAACCATAGTTTGAGGAACAAGAATTTGAGAAACCACAGTTTGAGGAACCATAAATCGAAGAACCAGAATTTGAGGAACCAGAATTTGAGGAACTAAACTGAGGAACCAGAATTTGATGAACTAAAGTTTGAGGAACCAAAATTTGAGGAACCTGAATTAGAGGAACTTGAATTTTGAGGAACCAAATTTTGAAGAACTAGAATTTGAGGAACAACAGTTTGAGGAAGCAAAGTTTGAGGAGCCAAAATTTGAGGAACCAAAGTTTGAGGGACCAGAGTTTGAGGAACCAGAGTTAGAGGAACCAAAGTTTGAGGAACCAGAATGAGAGGAACCAGAGTTTGGGGAACCAAAGTTTGAGGAATCAGAATTTGAGGAACCTGAGAGAGGAACCAGAATTTGAGGAACCAAAGTTTGAGGAACCATTTATTGAAGAATTTGAGGAACCAGAGTTTGAGAAACCAGAGTTGAGGAACCAGAGATTCTTCCACCAGAGTTAGAGGAATCAGAATTTGAGGAACCCGAGATTGAGGAACCATAATTTGAGGAACCAAAGTTTGAGGAACTTAGTTTGAAGAATCAGAATCTGAGGAACCAGAGTTTGAGAAACCAGAATTTGAGGAACCCGAGATTGAGGAACCCCTCAATTTAAGGAACTAGAGTTTGAGGAACCAGAGTTTGAGGAACCAAAGTTTCGAGAACAGAAAGCGTTTGAGAAAACAGAAAGGACGCTAAAAGATGGTAATTAGCGCAAGGAATAAAGAATAAAGAATGAAATGAACAGAACAGGAAGGGGGAAGAACAGAAGAAAGAATAGAAGAAGGAGGAGGAAGAGGAAGGAAACGAGGGGTAAAGGAAGACGAGGAGAAAATAATAACGGAGTGCCATGGGTGGCAAGAAGAAGAAGAAGAAGAAGAAGAAGAAGAATTGAACAGAATTACCAAAAGAAGAAGAAAAGAAAACATTTACCAAAAATAAGAAAAAAATAATGGAAAAAGGATTTTTACAATTTCTTTAACCTATTTTAATTGACCTAACTATCTATTCGTTATCTATTTATTATCATTTATTATCTGTGCATATGTTCATGACTTGTAATCATATTCTTCCAATAAGTCTTGACAAACTCAGCAGAAAAAAAACGAAAATAAATAAGCTAAACAAATAATGACTCTATCTCACTTTCCAGACAAGAAGAAAGTTTGGCCAGCCCCAATTTGGGCAGTTCAGTGAGAGAGAGAATTTGAGGCTTAATTAAGGCGGGCTCGAACTTCCGTCAGAGAGGCTCTGCAGGAGTTCTTCCTCCGACTTTGACGTGAGGCAGGATTGCTCGAGAGCTGTTGTTTATTTTCAATTTAAGCTACCAGTCACGCTAACATTCTGATATACATACAATGCACACTCATTATATAAATGTATATATATATATATATATATATATATATATATATATATATATATATATATATATATATATATATATATATATATGTATATATATATATATATATATATGTGTCCTGTGTGTGTATGTGTTTGATATTATAAATATCCAAGTAATTCCCTCTAATATTGAAATAATTTCCTCCAGTAACACCAGATGTAAATGATATGACAAGAGAGCTGTAATATAAAAAAAAAACTCCAAAGGATTTCATTTAATAAAAAAAGCCACAACTCCTCTTTTTAGCAGAACAGAGAAGAAACTTTTTAGGAAATTCTCAGCGATTTCTCAAACGATTTCTGAAAAGGAAATGAAAAGGTTCGCATGAAGTCTGAGGAGAGAAAAAGCGGGGTCATTTTTCCCACCTGACGGAGGGTCACGGGATTTTTGGGGAGTGAAAACCTTGTTCGGCCGAATTTCCACGACTCTTTATCAATATGTTTGGTTCATGGAAAGCTGATCTAATTATTTGACGTTATAATGGAAATATTAAATGTTGATTGGGGTGGGCATTTCACAATAGAATTTGTTATCCAATTGATTCTAGTTAATTTGAGGGTGCTGAATCTAAATCTGGTGATAACATTTTCTATTTTTATTATTACCTGATTACAGCTAAATCCAAAGTTTGGACATTTTGCATCATGTGCCCAGTCTATTAATGAACATTTCATTGGAATATAATAGGAAACAGTGCACAAGACCAATAAAACAAAGCTAAATATCCTTTATGATAATTATATTGAAGTGCAATTTGATAGCAAAGCATATGGACTAGTAAACTGGCTAAGAATCTATTTTTGCTAGTACTGTAGCCTATAGCTAAATCAAAAATTTTCAACTTCACATACGTATCCTATGCCCAAATTATTAATGAACATTTTAATAAAATATAATATAAACAGTGCACAAAACCAATAAACAAGAAAAAAATTCTTTATGATGATCAAAGTGAATAATATGATAGCAAAGCATATTGTTAAACAGGATTAAAAGTCTATTTCTATAAACCTCTTATGGATAAATCAAAATCTTGAACTTTCCCCATCCTTTGGTCAGGGTATTGAAAATATTTTTTCATGAAATATAATGGGAAAACATGCACAAAACCATTAGCTACCATAAATGAAAATCTTTATAATATATATATTGATATGCAATGTAACAGCCAATCTTTTAAATATTAACTTGGCTTAAGTATCATGTATTGTCGCCTGCTATTATGTTTGCCTTCAGCTATTATAATTAGCATCTAAACACATTTCAGAGAATTTACAGAAGCAAGTACAAGGTATTGTACCGAAAATCTTATGAAGTACAATGAAAAAACCGTGCACAAAATCACAAAAAAAAAAGAATTAAGATAATAATATTCAATTGCAGTGTGATAATAAAGTATATACACTATTAAAGTGGAAAAGTATTCATGCCTATTAAATATGTCTATCACATTTTTTTCCTTCAGCTATTATCATTAGTATTGAAGCACTGTCCAGAGCATTTACACCAGCCAGTGCAAGACATTTCTACGTTCGACTAACACATCTCCGTGTAACACACATTTCAGTACAACTGCATCTAATTAGATTTATACGTGACTCTGGTGCTGACTCAAGGATTAATAAAACTGGCTTCATTTGACCATTTACTAGCTTCCAGCCACATTCGTTGGGTTTTGGAACTGGTGGGTGAGGTTCTGTTGCTTTGAGCCATATTGAAGCCTGAAGATGCTCTCGCATGATGTGCTGCCGCAAAGAATCACTTGTTGGTGGAAGACGTTCTTGAGTGACTCCTTTAGAGAACAAAATAGCTCTTGCTTTATCTGTTGTCATAGCTTCAGGAACCTTGTACAGCAAACATACAAATCTCTCCACCTCGGCCAAAGATTCCTTTGATGTGGGATCTTCCCCAAGGCCTAACAGATGTGTAGGATGATCCAGGTATACAAGTAATGTTGTCCTCTTTGTGTGTCCAAACAAGAATGATGTGGTGTCCGAACCAGTGACAGCATGGAATGACAGCAACCCCTTTGCTGTTTGCTCTTCTTGCAAATTCCACCTTGATAAAATGTCTTTCGAAGAGATGTATACTTGAGTGCATTGCTTGTTCCAGCTTTCATTATTACTTCTTTTTTTATTGTACCACTGTGTGGTATAAGGAGCAACATGACATCAGTATTTCGAGACCATACAACAACTGTAGGAGACTTTGTGTGGACACAATGCAAGATCATTCCGGTGTCAGCTTCTTCCTGATTACTTTTAAGACTGCTGAGATCTAATTCAGCATGATTGCAGAGAACATCATCAACCTTCAGAAGACCACCAGCAGTAACCACACACTTGTTTTCTGGAGCATATTTAATCACTTCCTGAGAAAGAACATTTGCAAGAGCAGCTTTATTCTTAGGGTCTGGAAAACTATTCCACTCATGCAGAAGTGGGACATCAGCATGTTCTATTAGTCGTCGGATTGGTTTGCTTTTTGTCTTTTTGGAGCGTGTGCCTTGCTTTATAGATTCCTTGTTATATCTGTCAAACACCACATCAATATTGGAAAAATGGTGACCATACTGAAAAATTCCTGCATTGAACAGTTTGGAGAAATCACCAAAGGTACCAGCCATAAGTTTGTGTGACTTATCGAGGTTCTAACTAGTGCCTGGCCATCAGTGACCATCAATCATTAGTTACCAAACTGGTCAGAATAAATTGCAAAGTGCATCCATTAGCGAATGCTTCTGACCAACTCTCAAATCTCTACTTGTTTCTGCTAGGGACAAAGGCATTGGTAACAACTCGTGCTTCAAGATTTCATCTGGCTCCACATCTCTCCCAGCAGCATAACAGATAACCAGCCTTTGTAGAACAGACCTATCCACTTTTAAGGCTTTTTTTTTACAATCTGATTTTTTTCACTTTATAGAGCTTGGAAAATGTTGCCGGAATGTTCCTTTTCATTGGATTACGAAAATTTTTGTTTTGAGAAATATCTTCAGCTAAAAGTAATCTCTCTCTGATAAAAGATTGAAGCTGTTCCTGTCCAAGAATCTGTACATTCAATAGTGATTCCTGTTTCTTCAGTTGCTTGTTAAAATGAGTGCTCACCGTGTATAGATATTATATAGACGCGACACATAGTTTCGACAATATTCTTCCAATGCCAGTTGGAATGAAAAGAAAAAGACCACTGACCAGCCCACCTCAATCAAACAACCCCAATTGACCTAGTAAACGGGACCTACAGCTTATTGTGGAAAGATCTGAACCATTTAGCGAAAAAATGAATTTCTATCACCAGAAAAAATTTTTGTTCTTCACTGGCCGTTAAACACAAAAATATAATCATTTGAGAACGATTAAGATGCCACCAGCGAGATTTGGATGGGACAAAATCCACCAATCAAATTATTAAACACAAAATATAAAATGTTTATCAAAAAAAATTATGTAAAAACAACTGAATAACAAATTCTACTAAAAAATGCCGAGCCCTTCATTAAAAAGGCCCCTTTTTGAAATTTGGACCTAGACTATATGTGTAAATATTGAGGCAGTTAATAATATAATCACGAGGAAGA
This sequence comes from Macrobrachium rosenbergii, assembly GCF_040412425.1. Taxonomy (NCBI): domain Eukaryota; kingdom Metazoa; phylum Arthropoda; class Malacostraca; order Decapoda; family Palaemonidae; genus Macrobrachium; species Macrobrachium rosenbergii. The sequence goes on from NC_089755.1 coordinate 5,429,939, forward strand.
TAAAGATACAATGTTCCAATAACGTTCATTGCGATGGGACAAAAACCCACGCCATCAAAATCATTCTCCTAAACAGGTGTCATGATGAATCTCTTCGGCAAAATGTTCAGATGGTTTATTATTTACAGTCAACTGTCCAACCTGCCTTAATTACAACTGTTGTTGCTTTAGATGAAGCTGGCTTTATGCCAGCGCCTGCTGTTGCTCCTAGTGCATTCTATAGGTGATGCTATATGGAAGATGTATGAAAATAATAATTACAAATGAAAAATATCCACCTAATACATCGAAACAAAAACTACATCACCAAGGATACTAATATTGGAACTGACATGCATCAAGTTTAGTTTTTTTCTTAAAATGGTATTTCTCAACCGCATTTTTTTTAAAAGGCTGCTGTCAATTGGCCTTATCAATTGCTTCTCTTGCGCTGGAATGGCTGCGAGCAATAATAATAATAATAATAATAATAAAATAATAATAATAATAATAATAATAATAATAATAATAATAATAATAATAATAATAATAATCAACAAGTCGAGCCAATTGGCAATAATGCAGAAACAGTATATGACCGTCCCAAGAGTTATTCATGAAAAAAGAAGCCCTTTGAAATATAAATACCACACTATATAATGAAAATCCTACTTCCCATCATAACATATTTAATTTCCACCAACATGAACATCGAAACACAAAGCTAAAGAACCAAGAGCAGGAGGCAGCGTGAGTCAGACACAACATAAACAAAACAAAACTTGGAGTTAACAAGAAATTATATATAATGCCTTTAGGAGTCTCCCCGCAGCCTCTTCGCTTCTTCAGCCCAGAATTGTTCTTACTGAGTTTCCAACTCTGAAACAGTTAAGCGGAGGAGAGCGGAAACGATCAACAAACCTCACTTTGGCCTGGAACTGCTGCTTCTTCTCGTCTCTTCTTTCGCCAAGACTCAATTTAATACTTTTCTCTTGTGACAGGTTTTTTTTTTTTACTTGCACTGAATAGCCTGATTGTCTCTAAGTGGAAGGTGTTATTATGCACAGCTGTTAACATGAGCATCTACCCAGCTGATTAATAATTCCTTTATTCCCCTCTTTGAAGGCATATCTAACGGTAAACGGAAATTTAACTTGACATTTCAACGCTTTTTTTCTGAAAATGGTTCTAGTTAATATATATTCCTTATTAAATTCCTTTTCATCATCGCCTCCAAAGCCGTGTGACACAAATGGCTTCTGTGACATTCCGCCACTCACCTCTTTCCTGTGCTTTGTCTTCCACAAATCTCCACTCGTCTCCAGCCTCCCTCCTCATAGCTCTCATCCAGGTAGGTCTGGGTCACCTTCCAATTCATCTGGTACCCATAGAAGCCCAGGAGCCCAGTTGACGCTATCAAGCTCTGTTCTCCCAGGCAAAGGACATGTCCAAACCATCTCCATCTCCCTTTCATCATTATCTCATCTACAAATGGAACTCCCAGGCAAAGGACATGTCCAAACCATCTCCATCTCCCTTTCATCATTATCTCATCTACATATGGAACTTCAGTCATTTCCTTTATGGTGTCATTTCTAAATCTTTACTGTCTTTTGAGTCTTAATATTCTGTTTAAAGCTTTATTCTAAAATGGATAAAGTGTTTGAGGTATGGTCTCATTGTTATTTCAGGATTCATGTCTTTTAATGGATGGGAATAAAAATTATATAAAATGTTTTATGTCCTTAATCGAGTGGTATGGCAAACTCTCTCTGAATAGGACTTGAAAATAAGAAAATATTGATTAAATATGAAGGGAATGTAAATAAATATGGGAAAATAAAGTTAGGAATAAGAAAATGTAAGATAAAGGGGTTGCATGCTTACACTGTCATTAGTGTATTTGTGTGTGTGTGTGTGTGTATGTATGTATTTTCTTTTCCTAAAAATATACTGCTTTTAATGACCAATAAGGATCAATAAATGTGAAAGAGATACAATCTTTTCCTTATGCTGTTTTATCCAAACATGAATTTCTACATACTGCAGAACTAAATATTTGTCTAAAGTCATATCACCTGAACTATATATACACATGTAATCAAGACTAAATAAGCTAAAAATAAAAGAAAGTTCTCTAATTATTGCATAAACGACTTGTATTCCAGACATGGATTTCTGCACACAGCAGAAAAACATATTTGTCTAAGATGATTTCACCTGAACTATATATACACATGTAATCAAAACTAAATAAGTTCAAAAGAAAGACAGTTCTCTAATTACTGCAAAAACGACCTGTGCTTCTCCCTAATGCCTCCAGAAGAACTAAATATTCAACCGTAATTCACAATAACAGTTCATTAACCTTTCCTTGAACGAACTCATCATCAAATAACTTCCAGGAAGGTAATGATGCTTCCATATTCCAGAGCAACGGCCTCTGCTCCGAAGGCAGGAGGCAAAAACCTTTCCCGAAGTCATTTCCTAGAAAAATGGCTGAACGCTTAAACGGTTTAGCGCCTGAGGGAGAGACTGAAACTGAGTCTGCAGAGACAAAAAAACGTCTTGCATTTTCTTTATGAACGTTGCCGAATCACATAAACGTTCATCATATTCTTTGTTTATGTTTGGAGTCCGTTCTCTCAGACGGTTAGTTGGTTGGTTAGAAATGAACTACAGAATAGATAAATAGTGAATAAAAATTTGTTAAAAACTAAGAAACGTGGAAAATTACGAAAATTAAAAAAAATAGGAAAAATGAAGAACTTATTAATATCTTTATGTTTGAAGATACAATTAAAATTTGGGACTTTTTCAACTTATCTATGGTGCATCACTATACAGTGACTGAAGATCCACTGTTACCTTTGAGAGTAAAAACTGTATTTTGACTTGTTACAAAATACAGTTTTGACTTATAACATGATTGTGGATTTTCACTCATTTTTAACATAACTCGTCTTGGTCCCCTTCTTAATATAATCCCTTGTTGTGGTTATGAATGTTAGAGGAATCAATTTTGCAATAGCTGATTCAAAAATTAATAATACTGTATAAAGGTGTTTATTCTTTAAACTAACCATTGTTGTAGTTTATAAATTCAGTGAGGATTCAGTTTTATAAGTTATGTAAATTTCAAAATATGAGATGGGGTCATTCTTAATATAACTAAAGTTATGGTTTATAATTCATATAGGACGCACATAACGACAAAAAATGAAAATGGTGTATACCAATTTGTAAAACTGGGAAATCTGAAAAAGGATGATGAAGAAGAAATAAGAAAAAATAAAGTTTGGAGAAATAAGAAAAATAAAGTTTTCAAAAGAATCAAATGGACAGTTGTCCAGTCCTATAGAAGAGGCAAAGAATCCAATTTGTAACGGAAAGTAAACAGCAACAAATCCCTTTTAAGAGACGAAAATAAAAATAAATCCCTTTAACGTGCCTTCCCTCAAACATGTCCCATTTTAAAACAAAAACAACCCTGTCAAAATATAAAAGAAATAAAGAACAGAACATAAAGTTCGAAAGGGAAAAGCAGTTGAGATCAATGATGTGTAAATGTATATATGTATATATATATATGTATATATATGTATGATATGTATGTATATGATATATATATATATATATATATATATATATATATATATATATATATATATATATATATATATATAGTATATATATAACGTATGGATATTTTAAAGGTCTAATAACATAACACGAAGAGGTGAGCTGCATTTTAATAATGGTGCTGACGCACGTGGCTTTGGACACACAAATACACTAATGACAGTGTAAGCATGCAACCCCTATTATCTTACATTTTCTTATTCCTAATTTTATTTTCCCATATTTATTTACATTAAAGGAATTATTCATATTTAATCAATATTTTTTATTTTCAAGTCCTATTCAGAGAGTTTGGAAGCATACCTTCCCATTAAAATACATAAAAGTAATGATCATTTTTATTGACCCATCCAACTTAAAAAAAATGAAAAAAGCTGAGAATCTGAATGAGACCTTACCTCAAACATTTTATCCATTTTAGAATAAAGCTTTGAAACAGAATATTAAGACTCAAAAGACAGTAAAGATTTAGAAATGGAATAATAAAAGACATTGACTTTGGTTTATGTGATGAGATAAACATTAAAGGGAGATGGATTGATGAATATACTACATGTCCTTTGCCTGGGAGAACAGCTATTTCTACCCCAACTGGGCTATTATCTCCATATTCCAATATTTTCCAGATAGTTATCTGGAAGATTCCCCAACGTTACTTCTAATGACAATGCCATAAAGAGGGAAGCTGGAGATGAGTAAATTTGTGAAAGACAAAGCAACAAGTATTGAGTGAAAAAGAATGTCACAGAAGCAAGCTGCATTTTTAAGAAGAAATTGATGATGATGATAAAAGATTTACAATTGCAATATAAATTATTGAACCATTTTCAAACAAAAACGTTGAATTATAGCTAAGAACCTTATGAATTAGAAAAATTAACAAAACATTCACTTCAAAAGAAACAGAAATAAACTATAAAGACCCTTCTTTATCCAAATGATGAATCATTTTCTTCAAAAGTCAAAATGGAACGCAAATGGTCGCTAACCTTCCCACAAAAATAAAACTATATAAAAAGACGAAAGTAGATAAAACTTGATCGTTGACTATAAAAAAAATTTTAAAGTTCGAGAATCTGAATTGACTTTGAAGTGGCGTATATATAGTATCGATAGAATATTCTTCTTTTTCATTTGATCTCCGAGCAACGAATTCCGTCTGCAGGTTCTTTAATATCATTTTATCTGATTGCAACAAACAAAGGAGGGGAAAACAACAAAACATTAAGTGTCTTTGGATGTTATTTATCTACAATGATTTACAAGTGAGTCAGCTCTTCAAAAAGATAAAAACATTTAATAATCCTAGCACTAAACAAAATCATGCAAAACAATTAACTTTATAAACAAAAGTAGCTTTAAACAAAAAGAGGCAAAATAAACCATTTAGAAAAAACAAACATACGTCCTCCATCAACGCACCAAGAATCAGCCCAATGCCAAAGGACAAAACCCATCAACCAGAAAACCCTGATGGAGACGTCAGGATTTCACGCTGATCAAAGATGAGCAAGTCTGGTCACACGACTAGAAAAACAACTCACCTGAAGCAAGCTGCTCCACTTTTAGGCGTGCTCCAATTATGCTCAAAAAGTCGACCAACGTCGACAAAACTGCCTGCTGAAATATATTTTACCAGACCCGACTGGCGAAAGAAAAACGGCATCCATTAACATCAAAACAAAAACTTGAAGGTAAAACGAGCGGGATGGATTTAAAAAAAATAACGTGACACCTCCCCATTTCAAAAAAAAAAAAAAGATTAAATAATTTTTTTTTACACTCAGATCCTCCAATGCCAAACTGAGAAAAACAGAGCAGTCCTTTCATCGTCTTGTAAAAAAAACCATCACTTAACGTGACAAGAAACACAAAATGGTATATATATATTATATATACAAAAATAAAATTATATATAAAAATAGGCAAAAGTAGATAATAAAATTTATATATTGACCTGTGAATTATGAAATCTATCACTCACTGAATTCATATCCGAGCATGTCCTTTAATATCTAATTTGTTATATCAGAAAAAATAAATTTTCATATATGTTACCTGAAGGGAAATTTTTTAGTTGATAATAAGTTCGTCGTCTCGTGGGCTCGAACCACGAAAGAGAAGAACTCAGGACTACAGTGGCGCGCATTAAACCACACGACCATCAAGGGGGTTATAAGTTGATACCGACCCCTACCTACAAATCACCGTCGAACTCAGTGTAACATATATGAAAATATATTATTTCACACACAGCTATATTAGATATTAAAGGACATTTGTAGCTTAGTGCGTGTATATGAATCACGGTGATGTAATAAATTTCATTCATAATATGGCTGCTTGCGACAAATGCACTACATGGTTAACATGGTAGAGGTAAGTTGATATCGATTTTAATTACAAATACCTGAGCTCAACAGTGATTTGTAGGTGGGAATCTGTATCAACTACAGTATACCTCCTTGATGGCCGTGTGGTTTAATGTGCATCACTGTAGTCCTGAGTTCTTCTTTTCTGTGGTTTCGAGCCCTCGAGACGACGAACTTATTATCAACTAAAAGATTCCCCTTCAGGTAATATATATGTAAATATATTATTTCCGAGGCAGAATAAATTAGATATTACAGGAAATTTGTATCTTAATGCATATAATATATATATATATATATATATATATATATATTATATATATATATATATATATATATATATATATATATATATATACACATATATATATACACACATATATATATATATATATATATATATATATATATATATATATATATATATATATATATATATATATATACATACACACACAGTATATATGATAACTAGCGACAAAGAGTCGTTTACATCAAAAATGAGTTCGGCAAAGGGTGCTCATAAAGTTTTCAAACATCAAAAGCACCGTTTCATTTTTAAAGGAAATACGTTCATTACTCTAGAGCTCGCAATAGGAACCTTAGATTAGAAACATACTTCTTGTTTCTCTTGTAAATGGAGGGAAGGAGAATTCTCATATTTAAATGAGATATGGATTTTCAAACTTTGAATGAATTTTAAACATACTTTTTGGATTATCTTACCAGATAAAAAAAAATTAAATTTTTATGATGCTTAATAATGTCATGAAAATGAAAACTGATGAAAATGTAAAACATGTTTTATGGATTATCTTGCCAAAGAAAAAACTGATCTTGAAGGAAACGTGATAATGTCATGAAAATGAACACTGGTGAAAATCTAATATTTTTGATGACTGATTCAAACCTCCACAGAACTTCCTATGAAGTACAAGAAATCAATTGTTCAAGAAAATATTTATGCTACTATTGAGTGATAAGAGTGAAGATGAGTGAAAAAATATGAAAAATTAATGGCTCAGTAATGAATAAAATGTTTTCTTTTTGTACTCCATAAATATTTGTTTGATGGATATCAACATGTTTATAATGGTCTGCAGTAAAATCAATATAGAAAAATCAGTATAGAAACAAGTAAAATCTAATACAATATCTCATAATTATAATGATATAATAATTATTACGATCTCGCCTCTCGAGATCGACAGGTTCTTTACTGAAACAAGCAGTTGGGCTGAAATAAGTAAGTAAGTATACCTTAGTTTTACCAGACCACTGAGCTGATTAACAGCTCTCCTAGGGCTGACCCGAAATGACTGACGCGGCAACCATCTCGTCCTCAAAAACATTCCGCTGCTCTGCTGCCAGGACCTGACTTCAGGTACGGATACCCGCTGCTGCTAAACTGGCTTGTTGCTAAACCTGACACGAACCTGACTGGTTGATGTTATGACGCAAAGTCTGACGCCATCCATCAGACGTCAACTCGCCAGTAATTAAAAACAAACAAAAAAACAAAGGAGGCAAAATAAAGGAACAATCGACAAACGATTGTTCCTAACAATAATAATACACAATACACAAAATAATAATATTGATAATAGTAATGATAAAAATGACAATATTGAAAAATAAAAATACACACGCAATCAACAACAGGAAACAAAACTAAACATAGGGAAACCCTGAGATAATTGTGAGAAGTTTTAAAGAATAAAGGACAATAAATAGTGAAAAATTATTGAAAAATTACAAAACGAACTAATAAGAGAAATGAAGTTAAAAAAGTTTGCTTCTAAAATATGAAAAATGATATTGTATTAACACTCACCAAAACCGAGACAGTGCTGAGTTCCTGAAAATGCAAAAGAAAAAGAACAAGATTATTAATCATATTATAAATCATGAAAATTAATAATAAATAATGTAATACAGTTAGATTATTGTTATAAACGTACGTCATTGTGTCTACATTGCAACTTTTGTCTTATTTTTCTTCTTTCTTCTTCTTCTTCTTCTTTCTCTCTCTCTCAGAGACATATAACCCAGAATGAGACGACGACTTGAGTCATTTAAATATTCCTGAGCAAAGCAACAAAGAGAGAGAGAGAGAGAGAGAGAGAGAGAGAGAGAGAGAGAGAGAGAGAGAGAGAGAGAGAGAGAGAGAGGAGATACATCGATCAGATTATGGTTCAGAATCGATCAGTTTTAAATAATTTTTTCTGACTAAACAAACTCTGTCTCATCACTGTTTACGGAAAATCGTGAGGTTAATTTGACCTAATCTCCTACTAACTTCGACAAAAGACATTTTTAGCCTATCTCTTATTCCTTTAAGACTTATTTCCCTCCGGTCTTTATTTCCTTTGAAAGTTTAGTCATTCTGATACAGGACTTCTTCCTCCGAAACAGCTGAGGAGGTTCAGTAAATATCGCTCAGTCTTCCGGACTCGATATTCAAATGACCTGTCCTCCCTTTGATTGATGGCCGAGAGACTGACTACCCTGGGGGATGATTCAGTTCTGCAAACTTTCTTTTTATTTTTATTCTCTCAAGGGAAATAACTTTTCTTTCGATGATGATGTGCAAATAAGTATAGAAGTGGAGTTTTTGTTTTCTTGTGTATGTAAGAGTTGTGTTGATAAGGCAGGACAGTGTCTGTTTACCAGGAATAAGATACACGAACTGAAATATAATTTAGATATCTTTATAAAAGCTGTTAATATTTATACATATATACATACATACATATGTATATATACTTATGTATGTATGTGTGTATACACACACACACACACACACACACACACATATATATATATATATATATATATATATATATATATATATATATATATATATATATATATATATATATATATATTGTCAGTATGTGTTTAATTTAACGTAAATTGATTTGTTTTTGAATAAGTCACTTTGGCTGTAATTATTTTTGGAATGTAATGACCCTGTTTCCTCCTCCCCTGACTTTCCTGACTTGTTGTATAGTTTTAATTACAATGAGCTTGTTTTATTTTCACGTGTGGAGCTGTATTCGGCTTGTCTTGTCAGGACTGAGCAGTCGTTTCTGGACCTTTATCATTGTGAGGGCTTGTCTTATTAACTCTGGATTATGATAGCTGCCTCTTCAGTTGTTGCTGCTGTCCTCCCTGGGGAGATTGATTCATTCTTCAGTCTGCGCCCTTGGTTCAGTGATTTATCCAAGGGGACCTCTGCCAACTGGTAAGGTGTGATTACCTGTCAGACGGCCGTGTTCATTGATCGTCTTGGCGACGTTAAAGTGATTTACTCTTCAGCCCACGTCCTGGCCCAGTGATTTTGCCTAGGGACCTCTCTTACATTTGGTTGCAAGGTCTCAAGTATATAGATTATTCTCCTTGACCTGTGATTTGAAGGGCATGTTGGCTACTTCCACTGTTTAGAGCTCACTTAAGGAAGGAGTTTATTTTTTTTGATAAACATTTAGTGTGTAAAAGTTAGGTATTCTGTCTTTTCGACATTCTATTACTTTCAGGGCCCTCTTTAAAGTGTAATTGTATAGTCTATCTTAATTTGGTGTAAGTGTGTTTGTTATTCGATGTTTGTGTGTGGTTGATTTTTGTGTTTATTTAATGTATTTTGTAAGAGGCTCAGTGGTCATTTCTTTCTAAAATTTTGTATTAAATATTAAGGTTTTATTTTAAGTTTTTACTTATCCTCCTTGATTGCATCTCTGTACACTTGTTGCAGCCATTCCACCTATTGTGACTTGGTCGTTAGTGACTTTATTTGTATTTTAAGAGACTTGTATGTTTGATTGATGGGCGTGGGCCCATAACAAATATATATATATATATATATATGTATATATCCCCGTATCACTATATGTATATATATATGGAGATATATATATATATATATATATATATATATATATATATATATATATATATATATATATATATATATGACTTTTATCACATCACCGTGATTCATATATATTTCAGAAAGCTACAAACGTCCTTTAATATCCAATTCCACTACCTCGGAAATACCATTATTTTGTGTATGTTACCAAGGGGAATTTTAGTTGATAATAAGTCCACTATATGTCCCGTAATCGAACCAGCGAAGGACGAGGAATCAGACTACAGTGACGCACTAACGAAATGAAGCCACAAGAGAGGTATAACTGGAACATCTGAATCAAAAGACCCGTCGAACTCAGGTGTTTGTAGTGCTTGGAGACGATATCCACCTACCTCTGCCAGTTGACCGAAGGCATAGTGCTTGTCGCACGTAAGCCACATTATGACTATTTATCACATCACCGGATTCATATTCAGTCAGTAAAGCTACGTTTTTTCGTCCTTTTGTGATCCACCTGCCCACATCGAAATCATTAATCATATACTGTTATGTTGCTGTTCTTCATTTTTTTTAATTGATAATTAAGTTTGTCACTTTACAAAGCTTAGATAGCAAAGACAAGAACTCAGGACTACAGTGCCGTTTTAACCCACGCGCCAGCAGGCTGAGTAATATGGTGATCTCCCCATATACAAATCGCCCATCGAACCCAGGTTTTTCCTTATTTGTTTGAGACGATATTTGTGTTTTCTGCCATGTTAACCACATAGCGCTTATCGGGTCTGTAGCACGGCTGTTTTTTATCACATCACCGGACTCATATGAATCAGTGACCTTAAACGTCCGTTTTAACACCAATTTGCCTACCATTGTGGTCGGGATAATATATTTTTGGTTGTATGGTTATCTAGGTTTAGTTTTTTAATTGATAATAAGTTGTCATCTGCTAACTTGAGCAAAAACAAGAACTCAGGGATCAGTGGGGATATTACCCAACAGCCCGCATATGTTGATAATGGATATCATTTTGGCATGGTCACTATAAATTATTTAACTCAGGTGTATTAGTTTTTGGAGACATAATATTCACCCAAGATTTGATATCTATTGCGGTGTATTGAAAGTGGTACAAAAATTATGACTAATTTTATTACATCATCGTGATTCAGTAATTTCAATCAGTAAGAGTTTTGTCATTAATATGAATTTTTCTTATTGAAATAATTTATTTCATAGATTGAATTGGAATGTTTGTAATTGATATTAGCATTTTTATATATTTCTTTGAATTTTGAGTTAAGCGAATACAAGAAGAAAAAACTTTCGATCGAATTTTTTTTTTGTTGGGCCAGCAGGTCAGGTTTAATTTAACGTCTTAATTTGTTTTGAATAAGCCACTCAGGTGTTTTTCTTTGGAGACTATCCACCCACCTCTGCTAACCCTAGTCCCGACATTTGTCTTGTTGTTTAGCCTTATTTCAAATGACGCCATTTTCACGTAGTCCTGATTCCTCGTCCGTCAGCTGGTTCGACGCTCCCACGGACGGTGGACTTATTATCAACTAAAAATAGCAACATATATGGCCTATATTATTATTTGATTGGAGGTAGAGTGAATTGGATATTGGAGGACGTTTGATAGCTTTTGATTGTATGCTGGACTACTGGATGATAAAAGTCATTCTATGGTGGACGCCCTGGTCAAAACACTGCCAGGAAGGTGAACATGGCAGAAGGTGGATATCGCTCCAAACGCAAAATACCTGAGTTCGACGTTAAAGTTGATGGGAGATGTTATTCACTTATACCACCTCTTTGTGGCATGAATTGCCTTGTCGTGCGTCTACTGTAGTCCTGATTCCTCGTCCATCACTGGTTCACCCCAATCGGACGGTGGACTTATTATCAACTTCTATCCCTTCGGTCGCTTATATGGAAATATATTATTTTATAAACAGTGAATTGAGTTAGGACGTTTTTGTCTTTTTTGTATTAATCACGGCCTGTGATAAATAGTCATAATTGGCTATCTTAGCATAAAAACAAGAACTTGGCAGAGTGGGTGGATTTTGTGTTCATTTAAACCGCAAAACAGGCTGAGTTCGACGGTGGGTTGATGGGAATGTTTGTCCCATAAACCTATTGTGGCCGGGTTTATTAGTGCGTTTACTTATCCTCCTGATTCCATCAGCCATCGCTGGTTGCGCTACCCACGGGACGGTGACTTGTTATCAACTAAAAATTCTTCGTAACATATATGAAAATATATTATTTCATCACCGGTGAGTGAATTGATAAAGGACTAACTTATTATATATATATATATATATATATATATATATATATATATATATATATATATATATATATATATATTATATATTATATGTGATATTCAGTCTGTGTGTGTGTGTGAAATGAGTGTGTGGTTACCAGTGAAGACAATAAAATTGAAAAAGCTTATACATATAAAAATATCAGAAGATTGATTTGAATTAAGCAAAATATTTCACCAATGAAACCACACAAATAAAATCGCAGAAAGAGTTTGGCAGTCGAGGAACGTTTACTAAACACGAATTCCTGGAAGATGATCTTATCAGCATCTTGAGCATTTACCTGGGATGCCTCCAGGTTTACTTCAATTTGTATATGACAGAGCATCATTCCAGGAAGCCCAGGTTTTGAGGAAAATCAAAACTTTAACCTGGATATTTATTGTAAGGTCAAATTATATTGTTCATTCAAACTTATTATAAGTTAGTGTTTTGGGTCTCTAATCAGGAATATAAATTGTAAAATCAACATTATAACAAACCCATATAATTTGTATATAATAAAACAACTTTCCAGGTAGACAAATTTGCAAAACCTAAAACTATAGAGTTTTTGGTATTTTGGAAATAAAAATATTTTTTTTCTGATAATGTTACCATCTAGTGTTTTGATCGCAATTCAATATGATTGTAAATATTTCTTTCATTGCATATCACCGTGAGATACGGCAATGTTTCAATAAAACGTCCTTAATTATCCAAAATGACATGTCTGTTCTTGCCATTTTTGGGACTTAAAGGGTATAGTTTTTTTCAAAACTGATTATAATAACATAGTACTTGGTATGGGATTATCACGCATAAGACTGATAATTTACATAATTAAACACGGCCCTAAAGCAAATTTAGTAATAATAATAATAATAATAATAATAATAATATTAACTATTAGTATAGTCAAAACATTTTTTTTGCCAAAGCGACAAGAGATACGACCATTAGATTATTATTACATTTGAATGATTACAATGACAGACTTATCTTTATCAAAACCTTGTAAAACTCCTTGTTGCAATTTGTTGTCAATTTGCCTGAGGTTAACCACGAAGCATGAGGAAATGTTGGCAAAAGTGCTTTCCAACCACCCAAACTCCTTGTTTTGTGGGCTCGAATCTGAGCTGTGAAATGGCTGAAAGGGCCCCAGTGCTCGGCTTTGAAACCTTACTTCCATAAGGGTAATCCGAAGATCCATCTCAAATGTTAATAAGTTCAGAGGAATCTTGAAACGATTGAATAACTTGAGCTACTAACAATCGAATGAGAACGTTTTTATCCAATCCCCTTGTTAATTTGTTAATTTATTTTTTTTTCAATAAGCGAGATTCAAGCATTTCAGTATTACCTCCATTTCTTTTTTAATGATCACTATATTCTTTGGAAGTTTGAATTTTATTAATGGCCCATTTTGTGGGTTTGTTCTATGAATAGGGTTATCTTCAAATTTAAAATAATATTACTGAATTCCTCGAAACGTGACTATTAGCTCTCCTTTGACCTTGAAAACTCAGGCACTAAATAAAATTTTAACTCAAAAATACAAAGAACTGCATTGCATCTAACGGCAAATATACAACATCAAAAAATCATTTGATTTCAAAGAGAATACGGTCACCGGAAATGGTCCCTAACTCACACTTGCAACTCAAAATTTGGTTCAGATTTCATGTGGAAAAAGTTTGCCATTTGAGCGGTCGAGAGATGTCTCTGCGCTTTCTTCTGCAATGGGAGACGGGAAAGAGAACCATCGATGTCTCTACCTTATTTTACATGCATTTGTTTAAAACAACTTTTCAATTTTTATTTGTTTATAATTTCATCTGTATTTGCAAAATAAAACAAGTCTCTCCACTACTTTGTCATTTAAAATAACCAACACGGCTAATTTAAATAACTGTCCATAATTATCCTTTTCCAATTAGAATGAAGAGAAGGCTTTTGAGGTTTTGTCAAGAATAAAGAAATGTTAATTTATTAGCCATTAAAACCAATTATATATTTTCACTATGCATATATATATATTTATCATATCATACGAATATATATATGATATAAAACATATATATATATATATATATATAAAATATAGTGTACAAATATATAAAAACTTTTTTTAGATTCATTTAAATTAATTATCTATTCTTGACAAATTTAATCGAATTTGTTGATTACAGTGAGAATGGACCAATGACTTGAAATGAAGCTATAAGAATATAGTTTTCCCATATACAAAGAAGGGAGAGGAGGTGTTTGGAAATAAAGAAAGAAGAAATAAAATAATGACTAATTAAAAGGAAAAATAAATTAACAAGATTAACAAATAAGTAGATAAAAATGTTCATAAATCAAGAAGTAAGCTCAAATGTAGATTAAGTCATTCAAGATTTCTGAACTTGGCAGCAGGAGAATGGATTTTCATGACAGATTTGGTTTATGGAAATTAGAATTAGGCAGGAGAGCCGAGCAATTGATAAGATTTCAGCCTTTATAGAGCCCAAGATAAGTTAAAAAAAAACAAGGAACTTTTTACAGGATGGAGAGGATTGCCAGGTGCCAATTAACCTTTTGTTAAAGTGGTTAACCCTTCAACAATATAAATAACTGTCAACTTAAATGGTATGGGAAGGCATTTGGGATAAAGATAAAACTAAATTTGTAATCATTCAAATATTAGTCACTAAGAATAAATAAGCCATAATATAAAATATATAAAACACATATAAATAAATAATAAAAAAATAAAAATAAATAAATAGAAATATATATATATATATATATAAATATATATATATATATGGAATATATATATATATAAATATATAAAAATATATAAGATACGTATATATATATAGAATATATAAATATAAATGTATGGTATTATATATAAATAAATAAATAATAAATACATAAAGAATGCATATTATACTATATTATCTATATAATAGATATATATCATAAATAAAATATTATTATATGCATAATGTAGATTTGTTTGTATTTGGAACTTTTTAAAACAGCCTTGAAAAATCCCATAACAGGTGCTAACTTCAAATGTCCCGGTAAGACAAAGTCTTTATCGAATTATGCTCTGAGCTTAACTCAGTTGAGCTAAACTTGCAAACCTATCACAGGATGGCCCTACCTGCTTTAACAGCCCATACCTTTCAAATTCTATGTTGATAACAAAAAGTTACAAAGATATATAACGCAAGTTCCTGGGATTTATGATTTAAATGATATTAAAAACAAGAAATCGTAGACCCAAACATTTTGTGTATGATGTTTTAGTGCAAATGATTAAAATAAAAAATTATGGTCAATAAATAGAATTAAAAATCAAATAAATTGAATAGAGCCATTCTATGTGGGTGTCTGGAAAAAATTATTGTAAGATAATATATGAAAGAGAGAGAGAGAGAAAGAGAGAGAGATTCAGAGACACTGAGATACTAAAGAGAGAAAGGAAAACTTGGACTGGGAAAGACAACGAATAAATTAACATAAAGAAAAGAGTAAACTTTCAAAAAACTGAATAGTTAAATAAAAATAAAAATTATTCTTTGTAACCAGAAAAAAAAAAAAATATATATATAATATATATATATATATATATATATATATATTGTGATATGTGAACAGGATAAAATATTGCATATGAATACAAAATATATGGAATGGCATAAATAATATAGGTATTCAAAGATAAATATATAATCACAAGTAACCTCAGATAGATATCTTGAGATCTATTTGATAAATTACTAACTTTCCTTATCTCTGTCAAAATAATTGAATAAATAAAAATTCCAAAGCCTAACAATAAAATAATCTCTCTTTTACTATATTTTCAATCATTATTTTCAGTGTTTGAATCAAGGGAATTTTTTTAGAAATTTCAACAGAAACTACATTTCCTGAAAAATGAAAAGGAATGAAAAGGAAAGGAATCATTCACAAAAAAAATACTCGCTTTATCTTGTTCCAGCCAACCTCGTTGTGATAACCATAAGATGAATAAGTAAAAACCAAGAGGTTAATTAGTTTCCCTTTAATAAGTTGAGATCTCTTAAAAAAGACATTAAAAGTACCAAAATTCCTGTTTTATTCTAAAAATAAACGACATATACCTGCGTTGCCAAACTTAAGAAATAAAATCTGGAAGTTTGTCGTTTATGGCATCTGTGGGGCTTGAAATAAAAATAAACAGTTTATGTTAGAATAATAATAAAATAATAATAATAATAAAATAAATAAATAATAATAATAATAATAATTTAAATAAACTAATAAAAACATAATTTTAAAAATGAAGAACTCTCAGGTCAAGTATTGATAAACTGTGGCATTTAAAGAAATTAAATAATAATTTTTATTAAATCAAGAAATACAAAAGTATAAGAGGCAAGTTCTTTCAAATGAAGGTGAAATTGGCTAATTACAAACTTACTAAGGTCATTCCAACTACATATTTCATAATCCAGAGGTTCTACATTTGATAAATAATGAATAAAGTATTAATAATCTCTCATTACATCTCTAAGAAAGGTAAAAAAAATGCATTAGACAAAGTTTGCTTTTCATTAATGTGATGGAGAAAATGGGAATTCCTGATAAGAGGTAAATAACTTGGGGAACGCTAATGACAAATAGCTAAATTCAATCAGAATTAATAAAAAACTAAATCCATTTTAAATATTCAACAACGCTCTGGCAAGTGATCTAAATAAACATTTCATCCACTTTTTCTGAGAAAAGATCTTGCTGATGGATTTTCGTAAATTAAAAAGTAATATTCAAGACTCGTGAGAACCTTTGAATGAACATCAATGAATGACCCGATATTTTTTATTCTTTCATACTGTGTCGGATATTCAAATCCTCGCTGGAATGCATCCCAAATGGGGTAACCAGCAATATTCAGGAAATAATGTAAACTTATATATGCCGGGTAACGTTGTCAGTTTAGGGGTTGAATGTGCTACTAATGGAGCATTCTGTGTATTTGTGTGAAATGACCAATGGTGGAAGATTTTAGAACAGGGATTCTCTTTTTATTTCAAACGAAGCATAAAAAACAGAGACCTAAAAATTTATATATATATATATATATATATATATATATATATATATATATATATATATATATATATATGGTTTTTATCACATCACCGTGATTCATATACAAACATTTACGAAATAAAAAGAAAAAAAGATCAAAACCTCTACCTTAAATAAAAATATATTCAAAAAATTACCGAAAATTATCTAATTTTAATTAGTTTAATTCCACAAAACAAATGGGGGTCGAACCAGCGAAGGAAAGGAACTCAGGACTAAAGGGACGCATTAACCTAATTAGTAAAGAGGTATAAATTGGATATCGGCTACGCAAACTACAAAGAAAATTTTCGATGGAACGAGGTAAAATTTTGGAACGATAAAACCCACCTGCCATGTTGAGTGTTGTAAAGAGAATCACACGCAGCCATATTATGAATTTTAAAACATCACCGTGATTAATATACAAGGGAAATACAAACGTCAAATTAAAAGAATGTTAAATTCGCTAAATACCTCGGAAATAATATATTTTATATGTTACCGAAGGGGAATTTTTAGTTGATAATGGTAAGCAAATGCTGAGCCTGTGGCTCAACCAGCGAAAAAATAACTCAGGACTAGGACGACATTAACCAAATGAAAGAAGGTATAATAAATAAAGGCTGTCCAATACAAATCATCCCGTCAACTCAGGTGTTTGTGTTTGGAGACGATATCCACCCACCTAAAGCCATGTTGACCGTGTAATAAATTTGAACGCAAATATATTATGAAATTTTATCACATCAGGGTAATTCAAAAATACATAAAAATAAGAAAAGTCAAACGTCCTTTAATATCCAAAAACCTGCTTCAATAAAAACCAAATAAAATTAAAGTTCCAAGGGGAATTTTTAATTGATAAAAAATAAATAAACCCATGGGTAAATACAGTAAGGACAGGAACTCAGGATAATTAGGGAACGATTAAGGAGTTATCGGTATATAAAAATCAAACAAAATCTTTAAAAAAATAATCAACTGAAAAAAAAGCTATGGCTTCCTCCTATAGCATTCAAAATGTGTCCACGAAAATATTATGCTAAAATTTGGAAGATTTCTCTAGTTATGGCCTCAAATGTAACAAAAACTATATACCCATAAAACACCAGTAGCTCAAATGATTTAGTCTGGTATAGTTTTTGGATGTGTGTATTATGAAACTTTTTTGAAATGAAATATATAATGTCAATAATATCCTATTGGCACCTTTTAGTTATTCCTCCCATGAAAACGCAAAAAATACCATGACGCCGACTTACGCCAGAGTTGCCTATAAACTTCAAGCTTTAGGACACGTTTTCATTATTCGCCAGCCTTGACTGAACTCTGTATTTTCTGTTTTTTTGTTTTTCACCGTGCCTGAAAGGTCCAAGAGTTCAAGTTCATGCTTCTAGAATGCCGAAATTAATAAGTGGAAAGTCCAGGCGAGAAGTAGAAGAAAAAATCAAGAAATTAGTGCCATAGAGGGGAATGGAGGAGGAGAGAGAGAGAGAGCTGTCTCCCAGCAAACAGCGCAGGCAGCGATCTCTGCTGACCAGAGACCAACCACATCCACCCCTAAAAACTTTATTATTGTTATCACTACTAAAGGGCAAAGATATTTAGAAAAAAGAAAGCAGTAGCTCGGAAGCTGATATTATAGACGATCGTGGAAAATAAAATGATCATAATAAGTGAATCAAGACTTGATGAATTACTTGAATCACGAATCCCTAATTGTAGATGTAAAGTAATTTCCAGGATCCATTTGGCAAGGGATGGATCGAGACACTAATAAAAAGTGTAGGCAAATTATGATACCCTAGAGTAATAAAGTCTTGCAACAAGATCAGACAGGGGACCAGGAACCTAAAATTTATAATAATGTGTTTTAGGCAATAAAATAATCAATTAATATTCTTATTTATAATAATTTTTGCATTAATTAATAACCAAAAATAAAAATTAAAACCATAAAATTAATTTTCTAAACTAAAGTCTTTGAAGGCCCTATTATTTTTTTTTATGTAACTAAAACTTTGAAGGCCCGTTTCAAAACATAAGTTTTTGATTTAAAATGTATCTCCTCCCTTAGTATTAGACCAATCTAAATGAAATTTCATATGTAATATGAGGAAACATGGTAGAACAAAATCAAGGGATTTTAATATTTTGAGTTTCTGATTTTTGGCAATTTTTTTCTGTAATTTTTAAAGGAAAATTTCATAAAAAAAAAATTCATATCTCGAAAATAATTGAAAAATCAAAAATCCCTGGCTTTGTATCGAAGGTCCATATGTGTTTTATACGTGGTTCAAATCTCATCCCTTAAAACCAAAAGCAAAGGAGGAGATGCATTTTGAAAATGGCCATTTTGGCCGAAAATGCTCTGGCAATGTCACAAAACCTAAGGTCACTGAACAAAACACGTTTTTTCCCCAGAAGTTCCACACAATATCCTTTAAACAAACCCCTATATAACAACAACCAGTCGTTAAAAAAGTCGGAAACCGGCAATGATCCCCTTAACCCGACCTCTTTGCCACAAGAGACAATCAAAGTGGATATGGAACAAATATTAAATCACCCAGCTTGAACTCAGGTGTTTGTGTTTGAGACGATATCCACCCACTTCAATGTTAATTTTCATGTAAAAATCGTTCTTGCACACAAAGTGTCATGTCAGACTATGCAAAAATGCGATGCTTGTCACACTAAGAAGTTTCAATGTCGTCAGACCAAAACATGTAATTATCAAAGGCCAATGACAAACCTAAGAAGTTTTCATATTGTCAGACCAAAACTGTCATGTTGTCAGACCAGCAAACCTTCAAGAAACCAACAAAGTTGTCAAATCCAAAACTTTAATGCTGTCTGTCAGAACACAAAGTGTCATGTTGTCAGACTAACAGAGCCGATGCTGTCACTAAGAAGTTTCATGTTGTCAGACCACAGTGTCATGTTGTCAGACTATCAAGACCAATGTTGTCACACTAAGAAGTTTCATGTTGTCAGACCACAAAGTGTCATTTAAGAAGTTTCATGTTGTCAAAACACAAAGTGTCATGTTGTCAGACTAACAGAGCCGATGTTGTCACACTATGAAGTTTCATGTTGTCAGACAACAAAGTGTCATGTTGTCAGTCTATCAAGGACCATGTTGTCACACTAAGAAGTTTCATGGTGTCAGACTAGTGTCATGTTGTCAGACTATCAAGGCCCATGTTGTCACACCAAGAAGTTTCCTGTTTTCAGACAACAGTGTCACGCTGCCAGACTATGATGGCCGATGTTGTCACACTAAGAAATTTTCATGTCAAGTGAAACAGTATCATGTTGTCAGACAGCAAGGCCCAACATGTCACAACAAAGTCTTAATTTTCCACAGAGGCATGCCTCAGACCATCAAGGCCCATGTTGTCACACTAAACGGAATGAAGAATTTCTAACAAAATTTATAAACAGAGTAAACTAAGGTTTAAAATGAAATAAAGTGTCAATCCATTTGTCAGACTAAAACAAACGTAACCAAGTTTCAGGGTTGTCAGACCACAAAGTGTCATTTTGTCAGATTAACAAGGCCTGTCCTGTCACACCATGAATTTGTCTCATGTTGTCAGACCACAAAGTGTCTGAAGAGAACAATGACTTCAAGGAACATTTGTCAGACAACAAGAAGTTTCAAATATTGTCAGGACATTATGTGTCATGTTTTCTCACATATCAGGCCCATGTTGTCACACCAAGAAGTTTCATATTGTCAGACCACAAAGTCTCATGTTGTCAGACAATCAAGGCCAATGTTGCCACACCAAGAAGTTTCCTGTTGTT
Organism: Macrobrachium rosenbergii; assembly: GCF_040412425.1. Classification (NCBI taxonomy): domain Eukaryota; kingdom Metazoa; phylum Arthropoda; class Malacostraca; order Decapoda; family Palaemonidae; genus Macrobrachium; species Macrobrachium rosenbergii. The sequence goes on from NC_089755.1 coordinate 5,451,052, forward strand.
TGACTACAAACTGTCATGTTGTCAGATTATCAAGTTCCATGTTGTCACACCAAGAAATTTCATGTTGTCAGGTAACAAACTGTCATGTTGTAAGACTTAGAACTAGTTTCAGGGTGTCAGACCACAAAGTGTCATGTTGTCAGACTAACAAGTTCCATGTTGTCACACCAAGAAGTTCCTGTTGGCAGACCACAAAGTGTCATGTTGTCACACTAAGAAGTTTCGTTGCAAATTACTATTCAAATTATTCTTCGTTCTCGAATAAAAGACAATGAGAAAAATAGTTGTTATATTTGCTTAGGACAAAAACTTCTCTTGTCTCTATCTCTATTCTCTCTTTCAATCTCTTTTATTCCCACCTGTTTTCTCTCTCTCTCCCTTTTGTCTTTCTCCCTTTCTAACTGTCAATCCTATCTCTCAACTGAAGCTCTCTCTCTCTTTTATTCCTACCTCACTCTCTCTCTCTCTTTTATTCCTACCTCATTCTCTCTCTCTCTTTTATTCCTACCTCATTCTCTTTCATTCCGAATCAGCTATCTCTCTATCATTCCTACCTCACTCTCTCTTACTCTTATCTCTCTCTCTCTCTCTCTCTCTCTCTTATTCCCACCTCACTCTCTCTCTCTCATTTCTACCTCACTCTCTCTCTCACTCCATTCTGAATCCACACTCTCTCTCTCCTACTCCTAATCACAACAGGTGGCAGATGAGAATAACAGCACTTCCAAAATTCCGTCCTTCCCAAACAAAGGTGTCACTCACATTCCCTAGTTCAGAAAAATTACATAAAGTCGAAAATACATTTTCAATTGGTTATTTTCAAAGGATTCTTTCCTGTCATTCTAAATATCTTATGGCCAAAGAGAGAGAGAAGAGAGAGAGAAAGAGAGAGAGAGAGAGAGAGAGAGAGAGAGAGAGAGAGAGAATAAGAATTTTTGAAATTAACATCGATCTGATAGGTTCTTCCAATAGAATGGAAACCCAATTTATAAACAAATTTTAAACTTAAACCATTTCCCAGGCGACAAAATGCAAAGGATTCCCTAAAAATAATGTCTTGTTTCGAAAAAGGATCCATCCTACGCCCAAGGCACCCATACAAGAGAAGGAGGGAATCTGACCCTCCTCCTTCCAAACTTCAGAGCAAAATAGAAATTCCTCCTCTTGATAGGGAAGACTCTGGAGGAATGAGGAGACATTTCAAGGATTCATTTACAAAACCTGGTAGATGTAAACAACATGGATAATTGAAAATGTTAATACAGAACTTCCCTGACAGGCTCTTGAAATAAGATGTTGGTCTCTCTCTCTGGAGGATTCTCTAGAGTTTCTCTCAGGGTTTTGTAGAACAAATAATTCAACATCGGTTGTAGTTTATCCATATGCAAAAAGAGAGCAATAGAAGGCAGAAGAAGAAACATACAAATTGTATAGAACATTATACATAAATACACAATTATTATATAATCATATAATCGTTTTATGATACAATTGGAATTCATTACTAAAGATTTTACGCATAACGACTGAGTAGGTTCCAAATAGTGCAGCAGATTGCTGTAAAAATCGTTCAGATAGTGAAACAAGCATGAAATTTGGCACAAACATTCCTAAGACTACGCCTCTTAGAAAAGGGCGCTGGCCACCTGAAAAATTAAACAAGATGGCGGCTATTTTTCAAAATGGCCGCCATCTATGTTGAGATTCACTGGTTTGGGAGCATCTATTGGATGGAATATGCCAGTTTTTTTTTTTTTAAACCTCGACTTTTAGGTTATAAAAATGTTCCATACCACACATTTTATTGAAAACCCTTACTAAATGAATTGTAACCAAGATGGCGTACAAAATGGTTGCCATAAAAGTTTTTTTTCTATCCACAGCGCTAGCAGACATAGAGACCAACTGTTTTTATTTAATGGTATATTCATGTGACCAGACAGTTTAACTAATATGCTATTTTCAACTGAAATAGTAATGGTATGGTCACATACAACATTGTGTCTAAGACTGTAACCATAAAAGAAAAAGAAGAGAAATACGGACTAAACGCAACCAATCTATGTATAGGTCTCTCAACCTACACCTTTGAAAAAATTCGAGGATAAGAAGGTAGGCATAGCATGACACGTTGGATGCTCAAAGCTAGATTATCTACTGAAGAGAGGGCAATATTTATCTAGACTTCACATTTGCAAGTGCACAGAGCTGTGCAGGGAAGACCCAGCTTGTAGCACTTGCACCTTTCCCGACAGCCTGCTTTGCATCCACATTTGGTAAGCTGTTGGCAACTCTTGGCTAAGGGCGAAAGTTGGTTGTCCAGAGGACTTGCCATGCTTCACCAGACTTTTGCCATCCCCACTCAGCAGGGTTCTCTGGCTGTGGCTGACACTGGTGGCCTGCCCCCACACACAACCAGCCTGGTACGCAGCACGCTTGGTGTGTTGTTGGAGAGCTCCCTGGTTGGTGGAATGGCCTCATATGCCCTTTGTTTTCTGGCAAACATATCAAGTCTAGCCTCATCCACAGTGCCAGCAGTGCTGGATCTTTCATACATAAGTATGACAAACCTCTCCAGGACCTTTCAGGTCACTCTCTTCCACTCTGAGAGGGTAGTGACTCAGTTTGGAGAACACAGTGGAGGCCTCTGGAAAGATGTTCCATGTCTGCCAGGCTGTCTTCTTGCCCTTGCTCCGAAGGCTGACACTGTATCACAGCCTGTGAACGCATGGAAGAAGAGCATGCCATTCACCTTCTCCTGGCCCAGAGAGTTGCACAGGTCATGCACAGCAATCCAGCGCAGGCTCTGGCCTTGGCCAAATGCCACCCATAGCTTCTCTAGCCCTAGATTGTGGAGAGTGGAGAAAGCACTGACTGCAACGACAAGAACATCTGTGTCATTTGCTTTAACCGTGATGGTCTTGGCTCCATGTTCTGTGGCATATTTGGCATGGAGAAAGATGCGGGTGTCAGCTTCCTCATGAGAGCACTTTTCCAGTCCCTGAAGACTAGCCTCATGAGTGCTGAGGACAGCAGACCCTTTCGTGGCAATGACAACATTTGTGGCAGACATCTGGGCAACTTTGTCTGCCAGGAACTGGAACAACTCTGTCTTGTTGGCATCGTGTCTTGGAAAATTGTGTTTTGTCTGTCACCTTGCGCCCTCCTTGAGTTGGTCTCAGCTTTGAGGCTGGAATTCAAATACAAGATGTTCTTGTCAACTGGATTGTATCACACAAGAAGTCATTGTTTTGCATAGCCCTCAAAGGTCTTCCTTTCTTTGGTGGCAAGGCTGGACCAAAGCTGACCATCTACAATGAGGACATGTAACATGACTCTCCAGGACCGAGGTCAGCTGAGACTTCTGACATGTGTACAGCCTACCACCATTCACTAAGGGAAGCTGGGAATGTTTGATTCTCGTGCTGGAAGAATTCCTGCAGATCACATTCACGGCTCTGACAGGATATAAATAGCTTTGAGAAAAGCTGGCAATCCTCCTGCAGAAGTTTCTGCTTTGACTGTTCTACAGGAGCAGCTTCTTGCCTGAAGAAGTCAGTTCTGTTCTTCTTTATCGCTCATAGAAGGAGACTGCATTGTTTGCCAAAGAGTCTGAAAACTTCTGAAATTTAGTGCGGCCTCTGTCAAGGTGTGTCTGTAGAAGTTCTGCTGAGCTGGGGTGGGCAATGTCTTTGTTGTCAATGGAATACAGATCCTGGCTCTCTTCCTGAAAAGGACTTCCAAGTGTTGCAAAGCCAATGACAGCTTGCTGACTCTCTCCAAGAATGTCTTCATTGCGCATGAGGTGTTTGTTCATGGTGTGTTGTCTGCTCATTAGACTCCTCTTACTTTGAACCTCTGTTTCGTATGCAGACACCAAGCGGATGATCTCTGGGCCAGCCACCATCCATCTTCAGTCTTCAGTCCCCAATGGTTCTCGCCATCAGCCTTTATAAAGGCATTGGTCTGCTCATGAGCTTGGTCAAGAGCCATTGCTGAGAACTGGCGACTGGTCTTGTGCACAACAAAGTTGCCAGCCTTGAACTCCTTGTGCAACTCTGGGTGTGAACTCTCTAGGTAAGCATGTCCCTGAGGTGAATAGGCAGCCAACGAGCATAGTTTGTATTATTGTTGGAAAAGAAGTAGGGTATCAGCTCATGCAATGCCTGGCAGTAGAGGACAAAATTGGCCTCACGGAAGGACCTGATCAGTAGGAATATCACAAGTTCCATAGACAACACCATGTGCCAGAAGTGGAACTGTGGACTCTGCTGTCTTCGAAGGTCACACCACTCCTCAAACTCTAATGCCTGCTCATTGTTGTTTGCTTTCTCAGCACAGTAGTCAGTGTATGCTGTCCTCAGGAGTTTGTACAAACTAGAGGCTGTAACCTGGTGCATCTGCCGTGTCCTGGTTACACTTGCAGCTGACAGGAAGGATTCTGCAGTTCCAGATGAAGCAACTCCTGCCTCCACCAGAGCTCCTGTCCAACCACTGCCATGAAGAAGAGTACCAAGAGATGTCATTGCTGCCATCTCAATGTGCAGACCACCAAACATTACCAGATACTTGTCTTCGCCATACTGATCAGGCCACTGCCACTGCACCTGCTTTGCTACGGCATAGATTGGCTGATCAGCTGTGATTATGGGTATCTGGCCAGGGTTCAGAAAATCAGTGACATCCTGCACTTTCTGCATCACGTGTTTGATCGTAGCAACAGAATGAGCCTGATCACGCAGGAGAGGAAGCAATGAAGTTATGGTTACTTCAAATTCTGGGCTTCTCTTCATTGAAGCGTGATGAGCTGACCACGTCAGATTCACTGCATCATCTATTTCCTGGGTGACTATGACCTTGTCTAGCCACTGATACTCCAGTGCAAGCTGTGGCCCCAAGATATCTGTGGGTGGCTTTGGTATTGCAGTGTTTGGTGGCACAGGGTTCTTTGTTTGAAAGGAAGCTGGTGAGATGTTTGTGAATGTGTCCGGCAATTCAGGCAAGTGACCACTTTCTCAGGTGCAAACTTTAGTTGCTGTCTTTCCTGTCCAGTGTTCTCCTTGGTGGGGTGCTGAAATATGGAGATGCTAGTTCCATGGAAGGAGGTAGTGGCAGTAGTTGCAGATGGGTTGTGGTCGATGTTGTCCATCACTGCAGTGGTGAACAACCCTTTTCGCAGTACTGGGGACAGACCACACCCTCCTCCACATATTTGCTAACTGTGGCATCTCCTAACTGTGCAGAGACCTCCAGTACTCTGTCATAAGAGATACTGAGGCCATACTGATGTAGCATTTCAACCAGGTTTCTCTTCCTGGTTTTGGCATAGACTGAGAGTCCCATGTAGACTGGGAATGGTGTTTCTCTGTCTTTGGAGTGTCTATGAGTTGTTGCTCCTCTTTGTATCGGGAGTAGCAGTTGAACTGCATGAGCTGTGCAATGGCCTGGTCTGACTTTGATGCTCCAAATCAATCAGTGGAGGAATGAAATGGACATTACACATTTTTAAGAGTAATATTTATTAATTTATATGAATGTTTATATGATTAGTTTAAGGCGTTGTATATAATGCGAATATATATATATATATATATATATATATATATATATATATATATATATATATATATATATATATATATACATATACATATATATATATATATATATATATATATATAATAACATCTCTAATATATATATATATATATATATATGTATATATATATATATATATATATATATATATATATATGCACACATACATATACATACATATATAATCTTCAAAATATTCATGACTTGTTCGCTTTTTCATAGAGAGTTGATGATTGCTGGTCTTGATTGCTGTGTTCTGTTGCAGTGTTTCAGGCCCTCAAGGTCACTAAAGTCAATACTGACAAAGGTTATCAACTTTTTTTTTAACTCTCGGTTTCTGGTTCCTGTTGGAGTGGTGAAATTGGTTTGTTATTAAGGTTATTAAATATTGGTGCAAATGTAGTAATGATAAATCTGTTGTTTTATTATTATTATTATTATTTTATATTTCAAAAAGATTAGTGTAATAATATTTATGATAATTCTAATAATAATGATAGATATGATAATTATTATTATTTTTAGAAATACATTTCTAAATTCAAACTAATAGCCAAGAAGTATTGCATAAGAAGAATATATTTATATTTGTATTCACGATCAGGTTTACCTGTCAGTCCACCTGTCGGTTCCTCGAATCTGGCCTTAAAACTTACGTGTAGACGACAGTTTTTATTTTTATGGGCGAAGTCAGTCCACTCGCCAGAACTGAAGGCCTGACAGTTCTTCCGACCGACTGACAGGTGATCGTATGTGGACTTGGCTTAACGATTTTATGCCAGTTCGCTGGCACATTTCACCTGGGAGGATCTCAGCAGCTTGGACCCGAATATGAATAAACTATGTATAGGCCTAATTCATTTCATTGTTAGACCCTGCGTCGCTACTTGCGAGCCTCCGTGAGTCAAATCTAATGTTAAAATGCTGTACGAAAGAGGAGCTGTTAAAATGCTGTTGAAAGAGTGTTCAGGTGCAGCTAAAACGCTGTTCACCAACTTCTGTTAAAATGCTCTTCCGAAAGTGCTTTTAAAAATGCTGGTAAGTGTTAAATTCTGTTAAAATGTTCGAAAGTGCTGTTAAATGTTGTTCGGAAATGTTATGAAAAGATACTGTTAAAATGCTGTTCGGTATTGCTGTTAAAAATGCTGTTCGAAAATGTTAAACATGCCGTTCGAAAATGCTGTTGAAATATGCAGTCCGAAAATGCTGTTAAAAAATCTGTTCGAAAATGCTGTTAAAATGCTGTTCGAAAGTGCTGTTAATTCCTGTTCGAAAATGCCGTTCAGAAATGCTGTTCAGCTATTAAGATATGATTCTCATGACATTCTTTCAGAAATTCTCTGCGAATTTCATTGACATCGAAACAAAATGAAGAAAAATGAGTCATATTTGAAAGATAAAGCATAAAACAGGGTTTGAAACAGAGTTAGATAAATAAACGCCACTCGGGAAAGGATTGGCAAGATTGCATCCATTAAGAAGACAGATTCGACACAAGGAGGAAACAGTTCGTCCCCCAAAAAGAAACCAATGAAGAGAATTAAATAAATAAATAAAACCATGGGAATCTTCTAAGAGCTAAAAACCTCAACGACTTGAAAAGTTGTTTTATCTCAGACTCGTTTCTGCTTTGGTTCCATCTCACTATCTGAAACAGACTGTGTGTCGCCTAAGAGAGTGTCAGTATCGTCAGTGCCCTCACGTGGTACACTGTAGGCATTAATAGAGGGTTTTTGCAGCGTCCATTCGGCCCTAGTTACATCCACTGTTTAGCCTTTTGCTTGACCTCCATTCCCTGTGCTTCAGTCTTAAAGGTAACATTTTTTTTCTCCCAGTTTCACCTTTAGATCATTGTACTTCATCTCCTTTATTTTCTGGATCTCTTTATCTTGCTGTCCAACCACTCAGACTCCCTCTTTTAGAAAAGAGGCCACTTCCCCCTACGTGTTTTTTTTCTTACCGTTCCCCCTTTAGAAAAACATGACAAGACGAAAAACTGTGAGGCAAAAAATACATTGAAATCAAATACATCAAATTTTCCCTCACAGCAAATTAAATACTTCTGGCATGAAAAATATGAGCTGTAGATGATTCTTTTATGAATGAAATACATAAACCTTTCGACTAGACTCAATGGAAGCCTGCTTCTTGGATAAACAAAATGTTTGTTTAAACTTTCCTGTCAAAGTTTTTTTTTTTATTTTCTTTAGAAGTAAATCGCCTCAGACGCGATGAATGTTTACTTACAAAATGAGCCGCTATTCGCTGAAGTAAGTTTGAGGCAACTGAAAATAATATTAAACAAATTTCATCTGTATCGTTCGATTCCATCAAAACTTCGGTTGTGTACAAATTCAACTACAAATACAAAGTTTGTTTGCTTTATTGGTCAAAAAGGTTGATGTCTGAGTGAACTTTAAACATGACTGAGTGAACGTTACAAAGAGGGTCAAGATTCCTGTGAAGTTTCTGTGGTCTCTGATATAACGTAGATGCATAAGGTATAGGCCTACGTTTTGAATGTCTCAGATGTCAAAGTTTTTTAAATAGTTTTCTTCCTGAGTGAAGCTATGAACTTGTTTAATATGTTAGTGTGTGTGTAGACTGTTTTGTTACTTTATTCTGCATTGGTAGCAATGAATGTAACCACAGGTAAATAGAGAAACAATTTAATCTTATGAATCGATAACTGGTAGTCAAAGGAATTGATCAGAATTTTCTCAGTAGCCATTCATTTTATTTCATGTTAATACACCAGTGATTATTATTTCATCATTTCTTAATATATATATATATATATATATATATATATATATATATATATATATATATATATATGTGTGTGTGTGTATATATGTGTGTGTGTGTGTGTGTGTGTCAGTAGTCCACAGGAGAAAAGAGAATAAAACACTCTAATGGCTCGATAATTTCGCCTTCCAGTAGGCCTCTTCAAGAGCTTTATTACAACAAAACAAAATAAGTACATACATAAAAATCACAGACATTGTTTCTCACCGGAAACAAAAATAAACGAACAGTTGTCAAAGTTAAAATTAGGTTGTTTAGATCATAAACAAATGATCAAGAATTAGGAATCCAGAAAAATTAAGAGAGAACTATTCAACGATTTTGTGATAGGTCATTTTAAAACCTTTCTCTGAATTTTACTGTTGGGAAATAATGTGAAGGAATAGAGGTCTAATTTATGCCTGACTAATATAAAAGTTTTTTGTTTGCTAAAACTTATACAAGGCTTTACTCTAACAGATTTCTTGTCATCATATCTTTTCTTTAATATTTATTTTCTGTTTGTTCCAAAGAAAAAATTGGCTCGCGCGGTTAATTTCCAGGGACTTAGCGACTCGACTCGGTAAAAGGATACGGAAATACACGAAATGGCACTCGCGCCTTCTTGACGGCCAATCAGGATGCCCGACTTGTGCTGCTTTGGCAGAAGTAGATAATTCCCGCCAATCATGGCTTATATACCTTCACACTTTTAAAGTACTTCCAAGACCACGTGAATGTTTAAAATGTTAGTGTGTTGCACTCGTGTTTTTCACTGTTTTTACGTAAATTCAGCGTGATTAGTCATAATGGCTGATGTTAGTGATAGCTCTGTGCATAGATCTTGTGAGTGACCTGAAAACCCTTTGCCTGTTCCACCTGAAAGCAAGAGTATTTCCGGCAAATTATTGCTGTCAGAAATAATTATACCCCCTCCTGAGCCTGCATATAAACAAGGGCGCCCCAGCCGTCGTGAGCAAGATGAATTTAGAGGACGACGATGATGAGGTGCAGGAGAATCTTTTGACTACTAAGTCAAATCAGTAATGGAATTGAGGCCCTTGGAGCAGATGCATAGATCTTCGGGAGGGTGAGTGTTAAACTAATTATTTGTTTTATGCCATGTCATAAATATTTTTGCCCTTGTTCATTCAGAAAATCATTTTTTTCTAATGCTTAAATTGCTTTATTGAGGATTGCAAAACAGTTTTTTGTGTTTGGCGATAATAATTATTATCTTATCCCAATATTATTTTGTAACGATCGTGTCCACACGAAAAAGTGTTTATTACATACAGCACTGGGCAAAAAGAACTAATTGAGATCTTTCGCCCAGTGACCTCTTGTGCACCATAACATTAACACATAACAACCGTTGAACGAAATGTTTAGATAATTAAAATGAAACATTAATGGAAAAGGGAAGCCCATCTGGACGAAACTTGGGGAATTATACCAGATTTTGGCATCAGATGAATACTATATATATGAAGACTTTGAAACAGAGCCAGTTAGAAAAAGGCATCAGGGCAGGGAGTGTGTGATTGTGGAGAAGTGACAGTGAAAACTAAAAAAGTGTCTTCTGAACTTGTATAAAATTTCTGAATGCCCACAGACTCAGTGAAATTCCAAGTCCAAGAATTTTACAATGTGCCTTTTAAGATAAAGGCTTGTCACTACTATCCATTGAAAAGTGGAAAATTTATATATAGTTTGAACCCAAAATAAATGTATTTAAGGGAAAATAATTTTCGTTAACTCAAGATACATAAAAGAAAAAACACTTGTGAAAATTTGGAAGACAGCCGGCATCTGAGCAAGATAAGTGAAGCTCCAATATAGTGATATATCGAGCAACTTGTTCGTATGGAAGTGAAAACACGCAGTACAACAGACAGTTTTCAAGAATATGAAGACCTTCCCCACTACATATATGTACATATACTTACATACATTCACTCTGGTTTGTTCATTTTTATCAAACGAATAAAGATATTTATCATTTTACAGCGCAAAAATAGCCTAAGATCACAGCTTCGTAAAGGTATAAGCCTCATGTGTTTTTTTTTTCTAAAAGAGCCTCACATTTGTTCCTGAAATTTCTGAGCCTCCGGAACTGAAATATTCCTCGGCGCCTGTCACGGATATTATACCCAAAATCCATGGAAGAAAATGCACTTAGCAAACAATTGAGTTTTCCCAAATATTTTGCCAAAATCAAATTTTGACCAGTATTTCTTATATTTCAGTAACGATAAACAAATTTTTCTCATTCCATCAAAATTGTCTGTTTTAAGAATTCCCGAATGAACACACAAAAAATAAGTTAAAATAAAATGCATAATCAAATTATAATAAATCCATTTCACCGAATGATGCCAAAACCACATTTCTCGCCCAAGAGATCCAAATGTTTCTCTGTGCCAAAACCAAAAATCTTCTTTAGTTCCTCCTGAGCAAATCCTCTGGGAGGAAGGTCAGGCAAGGCGGAGGTAGTTGCTTCTGACTCTGACTGCAATTGGGACAAGAACAATGATCACTACTTATGGGAAGTTGAAGTCGAGGCCAAGTCTACCAGATGAACGCAGTGTTTAATGGACTTTTTTTTTTTTGAGCCACCCTGTCAGTCAGTCAGTCTAGCCTCGCACAGGAGGAGGAACCCAGTCAACCAGCGGTGGACTAGCCTCGAACAGGCAGTTCCTGATCAGGGCTGCCAACATTATGCTTTTATTCAGGGGTGCCAGCAACATTATCCTTATTAAATCAGGGCTACCAACATAACTGTTGTGATCAGGGTACCAACATGTCATGTGAATCAGGGTTGCTAACACAATCATTTCTATATATATGATATATATATATATATATATATATATATATATATATATATATATATATATATATATATATATATATATATATATAAGTATATAAATATATATATATAATATATATATATAAATATATACAGGCAATATATAAAATATATTTATAATATATAGTACCTTCCACTTCATATCATAATATCATATGCATAGAGAATTAACATTCATTGCATTCATAAGTTACTTCTGAATTGATTAATGAACACACACACAAACTTATTGAGGTGAAAAGGAAAGTCATAATGCAAATCAGTGTAATTTCACTTCATTGCAGATCAATGCATTGCACAGTTAAACCACTTAATTGCACTTCTGCATTGATTATCACTTCACTGCACTTCTGCATTGATTTCACTTCAATGCACTTGTGCATTTAATTTCCACTTCAATGCACTCCAGCATTGATTTCCACTTCAATGCACTTGTGAATTGATTTCCACTTCAATGCACTTGTGCATTGATTTCACTTCAATGCACTTGTGCACTGATTACCACTTTAATGCACATTGTTCATTTGCACATTGATTTCCATTTAAACATTGAATTCCACTTCAATGCACTTGTGCATTGATTACCATTGCAATTTCCACTTCATTGCACTTGTGCATTGATTTCCACATCAATGCATTTGTGCATTGATTTCCACTTCAATGCACTTGTGCATTGATTTCCACTTCAATGCACTTGTGCATTGATTTCCACTTCATAACACTTGTGCATTGATTTCCATTTCAATGCACTTGTGCATTGATTTCCACTTCAATGCACTTGTGCATTGATTTCACATCATTTCACTTGCAATGCACGTGTCCATTGATTTCCACTTCAATGCACTTTGCATTGATTTCCACTTTCATGCACTTGTGCATTGATTTCCACTTCCAATGCACTTGTGCATTGATTACCACTTCAATGCACTTGTTCATTGATTTCCATTTCAATGCACTTGTGCATTGATTACCACTTCAATGCACTTGTGCATTGATTTCACTTCAATGCACTTGTGCATTGATTTCCACTTCAATGCACTTGTGCATTGATTTTTCAATGCACTTTTGCATTGATTTCACTTTAATGCACTTGTGCATTGATTTCCACTTCAATGCACTAATGCATTGATTTCCACTTCAATGCACTTGTGCATTGATTTCACTTCAATGCACTTGTGCATTGATTTCACTTCAATGCACTTGTGCATTGATTTCCACTTCAATGCACTTGTGCATTGATTTCCACTTCAATGCACTTGTGCATTGATTTCCACTTCAATGCACTTGTGCATTGTTTTTCACTTCAATGCAATTGTGCATTGATTTCCACTTCAATGCACTTGTGCATTGTTTTTCACTTCAATGCAATTGTGCATTGATTTCCATTTCAATGCACTTGTGCTTTGATTTCCACTTCAATGCACTTGTGCATTGTTTTTCACTTCAATGCAATTGTGCATTGATTTCCACTTCAATGCACTTGTGCATTGATTTCCACTTCAATGTACTTGTGCATTGATATCCACTTCAATGTACTTGTGCATTGATATCCACTTCAATGTACTTGTGCATTGATATCCACTTCAATGCACTTGTGCATTGATATACACTTCACTTTGTGCATTGATTTCCACTTCAATGCACTTGTGCATTGATTTCCACATCAATCAATTTTGCATTGATTTCCAATTCAATGCAACTTGTGCATTGATTTCCACTTCAATGCAACTTTGCATTGATTTCCACTTCAATGCACTTGTGCATTGATTTACACTTCAATGCATTTGTGAATTGATTTCCACTTCAATGCAATTGTGCATTGAAAGTCAATTCAATGCACTTGTGCATTGATTTCCACTTCAATGCACTTGTGCATTGATTTACACTTCAGTGCATTGATTTCCACTTCAATGCACTTGTGCATTGATTTCCACTTCAATGCACTTGTGCATTGATTTCCACTTCAATGCAACTTGTGCATTGATTTCCACTTCAATCACTTGTGCATTGATTTCCACTTCAATGCACTTGTGCATTGATTTCTAATGCAATGCACTTCTGCATTGATTACCACTTCAGTGCTCTTGTGCATTGATTTTCACTTCAATGCACATTACTTGTTCAATGATTTCCATACATCAATGCACTTGTGCATTGATTTCAACTTCTTTTACTTCTGCATTGATTTCCTCTCAGTGCACTTCTGCATTGATTTCCACCCAGAGCCCTTTCATAATGATTTTCCACTTCATTTCAGTTCTGCATTGAACATCCACTTCACTCCGCTGGTGAATAAGCATTGAATATATCATTCATTTCACTGAAAATGGCATAAAAATGGAGAATATTATATATATATATATATATATATATATATATATATATATATATATATATATATATAATATATATATATATATATATATATATATATATATATATATATATATATATATATATATATATATATATATATATATATATATATATATATATATATATATATATATATATATATATATATATATATATATATATATATATATATATATATATATATATATATATATATATATATATATATAATATATATCATGGCTACCAACACAGACATTTCGGTCAGGGCAGCCAACATTACCACTTGAACCAGGGCTGCCAACCTATCCACTTTGATCAGGACTGCCAACATATCTCTTTTCGTCAGGGCTGCCAACATAACTGATGGTAATTCAAGGCTGCCAACTTATCACATATGGTCAGTAAAGTGATGCCAACACATCATCACCCTTATTGATTTCATGCTTAATAGAATAAATAAGTCAAATAAAGAAATTCAGTATTTATTGTTTATGAATCAAAATATGATTTTTTTAATCCAAACCAACAACTGGCTCACTGTGTGTTCGAGGCTAGTCCACCACATCTTGACTGGGTGCCTGTGCAAGGCTAGACGGACTGACAGGGTGGCTCAGAAAAAATATTGAAGGTTTCATTTGTATGCAAGACTTCAACCCTGACTTCAACTTCCCTTAAGTAGTTATCATAATACTGTACAGTTGCGTACAAAAGTCTCGATACTCTCCATCTAGATTTTTGGACAAACTGTCAACCTCAAAAGCAACATCTGGCAACTACAAAGGGCATTGGGGAGAAGGCATTGCCTCCACTTGGCATCAGATTGATTGATTGATTACATCTAGATTAAAACTTGCGTCACAACATCCAATCAGATTCATTGAACGCAGGCAGCAGAGTTTCCATTGAAGTGACTAAATGATATTTCCAATATCATCTTCCAAATGATTATTATATCACTTCCAAAAAAAAGAGTAAAAGGTGAAAAGCTAAAGTGGACAAAGAGCAAAGCCTGAGTTTTATCAGTCTGGTCCATTTTCAAGTTTCATGAAAATGAAATCTGCCTGTCGGAACCATTCAAGTTGTTCATTGTTGATTGGGCATTAAACATTTTTTGCATCAAAGAAACAGATTATTTTAATTTGCATTTTTTTCAAAGAGACCTCTTCATTGTTGCTTTCCATTTTCAAAATTCATTAAATGCCTTATCACAGGTATCAGAAAAATAAAATCAGTTTTAACCAAATTTTTGCATTTCAGTAAGTTCTTTTAAAGTTTTGCAAAATCTTATTTTTTTCTAAATTTTTTGAAGAATCCCCTGAATGAATGCACCAAAATAAATATTCATAATGAAATTATAATAAATCCATTTTACCAAATGATGCAAAAACCATATTTTACTCAAGAGAATTCTTTGTCTAAACCGAAAAGCGCTTCAGTTTCTCCTTTGCAAACTCTGTGAGGAAGGTCTGGCATGGTGTGGAGGTACATTAATTTCCCTAGGCATCCATTACAAGGATCACAAAGAGACCAACCCTCAGAGTTTAGTGTTAAATGTCCCCAGCACATTTGTTTTCAGAGCGTTTAATTTTCGCAAAACCTAAATTTGTTTGAGCTTTCTGTCGAAATTCAGACAGAAAATGGGACAGGTGACGAATGTCAAAGATTTTTGAATGGTTGACACAAAGGCTGACGAAAAATAAAAAGTTCTGAATGAGATAATAAGGCTGAATAATCTCTTACAGATAAATGATTGTTTTTTCTATTTTTTCATTCAGGCTCACAACACACACACACACACAAAAATAATAGTGATAATATATATATATAAATATATATATATATATATATATATGATTTATATTTTAATCATCATATAAAAAAATGTCTTATATAAAATTATATAAAAGTAATGTTCCTATTGCCATTATTGCACCAAATGACAAATAAAGAAAGTCTCACCATATGTTTTTTTTTCAAGAGAATAAATTTGTCCTCTTCACGAACTTGTCTAAACGATAATTATTTGTGTAATCATTATTGGAAAAAATGTATTTTTCAAATGAAACGAATATCAATTATTTTTTCAAGATAATCCATTTCTCCCCTCTATTAACCCAAAATTCTCTTCAGGAAGGTCTGGTTGGCGGAGGTACGATAATTTCCCAGGCAAAGGAGAGTTTTGACCAAATTTAACGACATACTGAGAATGGCATGTTGTTTTCTCTCATTCCGTTCTAAACAACTTCAGAGAGAATCCATGAATGACAATGCACCAAATTAAATATATGTCATAATCAAATTATAATAAATCCATTTTACCAAATGATGCAAAACCATATTTTTAGAAGAGAATAAAATTTCTGTTCATTGTCTAAACCCAATTTTCGCTTTAGTTTCTCCTTTGCAAACTCTGTCGAGGAAGGTCTGCATGGCAACTTCAATAATTTTAGGCATCCATTACAGAGAAGGGGACACAAAAGAGACCAACCCTTCAGAGTTTATGTTTTTTAAATGTCCCCAGCACATTTGTTTTTGTTTCATTGATTAGCAAAACGCTAATGTTTGACTATTTGTCGAAATTCAAACAGAAAAGTGGGACAATGATTAATTTTCTGCTTGAATGTGCAAGGTTTTTTGAATGGTTGACACAAAGGCTGACAAAAATAAAAAGTTCTGAATGGAAGAATAAGGCTGAATAATCTCTTACTTGAATAAATTCAATTGGTTTTGTTCTATTTTTTCACAAAGGAACACAGCAAAACACACACACACACACACACACACATATTGAATAATATATACATAGTATATATGAATAACACATATTTATATATATATATAATATATATATATATATATATATATATATATATATATATATATATATATATATATATATATATATATATATATATATATATATATATATATATATATATATATATATATATAAATTTATATAATATGAAATAAAAATATTTCCTCAGCACCTATCACAAGTATTATTCACAAAACTTTTCATTGGCAAATGCATGGAAAAAACTTTGAGCGAATTCTAAAGTGACATGTTACAATATCTCCCACATTTCCGGAACAAAGAGGAACATTCTCCTAATTTCGTCCGAATTTTTTTCTTCACGAACTCCCGAACAAAGGCACAAAACTAAATACGATAATTATTTGTGTAATCATTCTGGAAAAAAGTATTTTCCCAAATGAAACGAATATCCTATCCATTTCTCCCCTCGTCTATTAACCCAAAAAATCTTCTGTTTCTCCTTCGCAAAATCTGCGGGAGGGTCTGGCATGGCGGAGGTACGATAATTTCCCTTGGCATTCATTACAAAGGAGAATACTATTAACTGAGTATGTCATGGCTATGTTCATTCACAGGTAAACCTTACTGCTCCAAGACTTCACGAAATCTCATGTTGTTGAGTCTAACAAGCGTAAAACGACACGGGCAACGCCAGGCAACTTCAGAGAGAGAGAGAGAGAGAGAGAGAGAGAGAGAGAGAGAGAGAGAGAGAGAGAGACTGAAAATAACTGGAAATCCCCAGAAACTTTTACTCAGAGTTCGTGACCTTCACCTAAATCCACTGAATATTTTCTGACTTCTGACATTGACTGTGACAACCAGACTACCGAGATAAGACCTTCCTGATTTATGCGTCCCGCAGAGAGAGAGAGAGAGAGAGAGAGAGAGAGAGAGAGAGAGAGAGAGAGAGAGAGAGAGAGAGAGAGAGATAAAACTGTCAAGAAGAGGCCACGTTAACAAAATCAAAGCGATGGTCTGGATACCGTACGGACACTTTGCAGTTTTACTGGAATTCCTAAACTTATTCTCTTAGAGAGACAGATTTCCCGTTTAGTCCAAATTCCTGATTTCGTAAACGACGAAATAAGGAAGAAGGATTAACGAGAATAAAAGAGCATCGATTTTCGCTAACTCCCTCATAAATCCTCCTTTATCACCCTTTCAGGAAACACTTTTATTTCCTCCTTTATTGTAAAAGGAAGCTCCATTTACGCGGGAGATGAAGAGGCAGGAAATTGTCCGTGAAAAACTGATTCCATTTTGCTATCTCTAACTGCTAAGACATTTTACCGAATGATTTCTGGTTAAATTCAGCTTTAATTCCATCATTTATGGTATAAGGTCTTATTCTTTTCTAATAAATTCCCTGTTTTAATGATTTAGTGACGTTAGCAAATAAGACGAAGCTTTAACAAAGTTCACAAAATAATACTGATTAATATAAATCAACTGTCACAGTGACTATTGTATAATATTCTCTTTGATGATTCAAAAGTGTTCATGTAAAACAGAAAATTGTTTTCATTTGTGTGATTCAACTCTCGACTTTTATAATGTTTCTGGATGTATACTATATATATATATATATATATATATATATATATATATATATATATATATATATATATATATATATATATATATATATATATATATATATATATATATATATATATATATGTAATGTTTTCGAAAATATTAATGTTCTGAAAAGCCAGCTGAAACAACACATTACTTTGGAATGAGTTCAGGGAGAGGTTGTCCAAGTAAAAGACCTTAAAGAAAAAACTACAGTCAGATTAGGAATCATCATTTTCTAGTCTGATGATTCTGATTCGTTCCTTGATTAGAAAATGTCATTGATTAGAGCATTCCTGTGACTTTAGTTTCAGTTTACGAGGAAACTGTGTATCAGGTTTCCTGAGAACAAAAGTCTCATCTATACGAAAATGTGTGAGATCATTCTCGGTTAAAAATCTCCTTGAAAACTGATCTCCTTCCTCAGGTTTCAGGGACATTTTGGCCCGAGAGAACAGACATTCTGTGTATAGATGACACCTTGCCTTTGAAGAAGTCTCGAGAGCAAAGAGGCTGTCTGTTGTCTGTTTATTCAGAAAAGTGGCAGGAAGATTTTGCTTGAAACAAAATGGTATAGTTTCATTTTTGTAGCAAAAGTCATTCGTTTAAAAGTTTTCAGAAAGGTGAAGAAGAGTTTGTTGAATAAAACGAGGGTAATGGGAGTCACGAATTCAAGTAGAGATTGTACTACACTGAATCAAGCTGGCTGTTTATGCAATCAACTCTCATTCATAACATTATAGAAAACAATAAAGCATCGCCAGTTTTGCAGACACAAGGAGTCAAATACGTGACTGTGTGACTATTATGCAAGACGGTATTAGGCTTTGTAGTCGTTTATTTTGTATAAAAAGAAAACCCTTACAAAATAATACAGGAACAAGAGGCAGATATTTTGTTCCTGTCAAAGAAACGCTTCTTTGATGATGTATAAATGAGGCATTTTGAGTCAAGAAGAATACGAAGGAATTATTCAGTTATTCAAAAGTTATAGAAATATATATATATATATATATATATATATATATATATATATATATATATATATATATATATTTTTACATACAAGAAGAAGGGGCAACGAATGAATAGAAAGTTGTCCTTTACGTAGAAAATTTCAGTGAAAACATCAGACTGACTGAGTGAATCTTGAAACTGTTGCTGTTGCTATTTCTGTCTCATCTTCAGTACATTTCCCTTCTAGACGACTGCAGCAGTTAGAGTAACTTGCCCCTAGCCATAAAAACTCCTCAAATAAAAACTAATAATTGCAAAATGTTCTTGAAATGTTTTCTTTGAAATAATTCAGATCCACCAGATTTACAGAAATGCCAGAACGAAAGTTGGAGGTGCTTTGCCTTCCTCAGGACAGATCTGTTCAGGAAATGTATAGTTGCATGTTGATGATGTACATCACATGCAATGTAACAACAGGCAATGCTTGACTTGTTGACTTATGACAGCATCCCTATTTCAGATTATTTGCAGAACAAGCTCTAATTTCATATCTATGGACTTGACACTTATATTCATAATAATAGCATTCTAAATTTTCCTTAAAAACAATTGATATATCATTAACGATAAAGCTAATCTTCCTTTTCGTTCTGTGGAGTGAAGGAGAATTTTATCCTTATGTTAGTGAGACAGCATCCAGTATCCTACATTGCACCTTTCCGGTATTAAATTCTCATGTAGTGTTTTCATTTAGAGAAACAAAACGCAATAACTTCCTCCTAATGGAGAACAGGGGACCACTCCACGTCCTGCATTTACGTTCTAGAACAACAAATATTTTACAACTGATTAAAAAAAGTGGAATGATGCAAATTGAATGGCCAACATTCGTTCCTGGAGAAAAGGAATTTATCCTGAAAATACATTCAGCTGTTGATTTCGTTATAGCAGCCATTTTATATGGATGCAAAGAAAGATGTTTCAGTTTTAAACCCAACGAACAGGAATAAAATTCTAGTTGATACAACACTAGCTTTGCTGGAGTAGAGGAAGATTTTTACATTATTTTTTTTTTATAATAAGCTTGGGTATTACTTGTTACTATGGTTTTTTTCAGAATCTCTGAGGAAAGTTGGTTCTTAAGATTTTCTCGTTCCGAGAGAGGAATGTCAGTGGTTTAAACTAAGATAAACATTTTCCTATTTTTTTCAGAATCAAAGGAAAAGAAGCGGTTTCAATCCAGTAAATGTTCTCAGAACAGAGCTTTGAAGAAAACATTTACTGAATAAGCAAATGTTATGTTAATTATATGATAAGGGCTTTTAAACACGATATGTTAGTTTGTAAATTAGGAGATAAGAGTTGATAAATATACTTTTATGAGAGATGAGGCCTATTTAAATTTACCTTAGAATTAGTTTTCCTTGCCTAAAGGCTCAAGGAGTAATTGTGGGGGCGGGGCGCCTACCTTCCTGTCAGTTTTGAGAGAAAGGCCAGAGAGTGAATAGGGATCTCGCTCAAACCATTACACCAGTACTTGAACATGGAAATTGCAACCTGTATCAACAGTGAACATATAAACACAAAAAAGATTAAAGAGAAACTTGATATTGTACTCTGTGTGAATAATTAAGTGTCCTAACCACGCCCAGTTTACTTGAGACTCGAGGGATAAACACTTCAGTAAAAGCAAACAGGAGTTATTAACATTGAGGAGGGGAGAATGGGGAAGGAAAACACTCGTTTTCCTTATCGGATTATTATTCTTTTTCTCTCATCAACGCTGGTTTGAAAATCCTTGATCCATAATTCTCCACCTGAGAGAACTCCCCAAAAAGTGTGGGCTCACATTTTTTTTTTTTTTTTTTTACTTGTTACTTGTTACCCTATAGTGATATAAATTCCAGTTTATTAAAAAAATGTATAACAGTTATATCTGGTTATGCAAATATCAGACTTTGAGTAAAAAATATAAGATTTGGGTTATTTTAAAAAAAAAAAATCTTTCAGTAAAAAAAAGTCTATGGCATGCTATCTTGTCTAGCCAAAAAATATATATGGCCTTTTTCTCGGTGGAATTATGGTTATATTTTGCACCCATCTCGCACATGCCTGCAGAATTACCATATATTGCAAATTACTTACACCAGAATGGAATGGACAGCTGTAATTAGTGTCAAATGGCACGAGTGTAAATCCTGATGCTACTTTTTATCCCCAAAAAGTTTTTTTCTCGTCTAATTTATATTTTTTTTCTTCTAATTTATATTTTTTTAGGCATTATTTAGCTGTTGCCTGTATCATCTACTATTTGGTCCATTCTGAGAGAGAGAGAGAGAGAGAGAGAGAGAGAGAGAGAGAGAGAGAGAGAGAGAGAGATGAAAATAACTGTAAATCCCGCGTCCCGTGAGGAGAGAAACTTTAATTCAGTGTGGGAGGCCTTCATAAAATACCGCTTTATATTTTCTGACTTCTTGACACTGACTGTGACAACCAGACCACCGAGATAAGAACTTCTTTTGCCGTTATTATTTATCCGCAGAGAGAGAGAGAGAGAGAGAGAGAGAGAGAGAGAGAGAGAGAGAGAGAGAGAGAGAGAGAGAGGGGTACACTGGATAAACACTGGAGTTGAGTTTTAATTAACTTCAAATCTTTTGATAAATGTTTTCAATTCTCAAGCGATTTTTACACAAATGATGAGATTATAATTTCCAAGTCTCTAATGTCAAGTTTGAAAAAGATGAAAAGAAAAGTTACTAATTCAGTTGGAGGGTTCCATTAATCAACTCTGCGTTTTTATTAGTGTTGAATCTTTAAATCTTTACAGTCTTGTTTTAAAGTGTATATAAAACTATTTACAAAGTCTT
Source organism: Macrobrachium rosenbergii (assembly GCF_040412425.1). Lineage (NCBI taxonomy): Eukaryota > Metazoa > Arthropoda > Malacostraca > Decapoda > Palaemonidae > Macrobrachium > Macrobrachium rosenbergii. The sequence continues at coordinate 5,472,890 of NC_089755.1, forward strand.
TTATTGATTAAAAGTCTTACAAATTCAAAGTGGCTTAAACATTCAAACCAAGCCTGATACATTGGAAATTGTATCCTTGCAGTATTAAAGAGCAAATTGCTGAGAATGTTCAGTATATTTAACGAAAGTAACACACTGATGTGGCTTACAAACAAGAGCTAACACAAACATGTATTAGGTGTGTACAATTGTATTAAATTGTTCTACAACAAGAACCGAGTGTCAAAACTCTGCAGAGGAAAGGAAGGGTCACAATAAGGCTGACTAGTGACTATTTAAACTCTTCATTTAAAAGTTCCAAGTTACAGACTTGATAACCATAATTTTTGGCTGGGACAGAGAACGCGGAATTTTCCACAGTTTTTATTTTTTTTGTTTAGGTTTTGCATAAGGTTCTTTTTATCTCTGGAATGTAAATATAGTTAAGTGTAAAGGAAGATTCTAATTGGTTTTCTTTATGTGATGTGGAATGGAAATGTATGATATACTGTAATTCCTTCTTGTCTTTTCCTATAAATTCCTTCCTACTCTCTCTCTCTCTCTCTCTCTCTCTCTCTCTCTCTCTCTCTCTCTCTCTCTCTCTCTCTCTCTCTGTATTTATTTAAAACTATCCATTGCTGGGAAATATGAAATTAATATATGAAATTAAGATAAATTGGCCATTTCCAAACCTCAAGAGGGTCGAAGGAGAATATAGATACAGTTCATCATAGACGAAGTGAACAGAATCTCTCTCTCTCTCTCTCTCTCTCTCTCTCTCTCTCTCTCTCTCTCTCTCTCTCTCTCTCTCTCTCTCTCTTATAATGAATTTCTGATAAAAGTTCAAAAAGGTCTTCAGGAAATCCAGTGAAGGTAACTTCAAGTTCAGTGGCAAATAACTTTGATGGATTACACTCTGTTATTCTACCATGTTAAATGTAATAATCGAATTACACTTTAAAGGTAAAACGAACAGATTACCTTCATTAGCAATTAAGTCCACCACTTCTCTTTCTCCTGGTATAAATGTTAAGGTTAATTAGTCAATCAGCAACCCATAATCCGTTAATAACTTCTTAGTGACATCAAAGACACGTTTCCACTTGTTCCTCAATGAATGAACTCTGATGCCTTGAAATAATTCGACAGTTCTCATTTAAATATTCAAGAGTAACTTCTTCTTAACTGCTAAACATAAAGTATGAAATGACATTTAATATTTTCCTACCATGTATATTACCATTACCATTTCCCTCGCTCCCATAAATACCATAATGGAATGTACCTTTTCCCATTAGCCTTCCGGTTCAGGTCAAAGTGAAATTGAATCTGTTTTGTTTATAAATTTTGGTTATAAATCTGACTACGAATGAAATTCTGGTGAGTGATGCCACTAAAAGCTTATTAACTTGATTAGAAATCTTCATTAACTTGAAATGTTTTGTGCGGGAGAAAGGAAAACAGAGAGAAGATATTAACCAGTCAATTAATGAAAATCCGAGTGACAAAGAATAATTTTGGTTGATAATTCACCTCAAGGAATAATCTCGATAATCTAATCTGTTCTTAAATCTTGATTCATCTTAATATTCCATAAGGTAATATTTCAATAAATGCTGATATTTCTCTTGATTATATTATTAATATTGAGAAAATTGCTCAATAATAATGATTCCTCTTTTCCCACAGATTCTCAAGCCTTGTAAACTCTGGGATTCTTTCCTCTCCTCCGTGTTTTGAAATCACCACATGATTCTGATTTTCTCTTTTAATAAGTCTTTTTTGTTGTCACTGGGTCAACAAATTGACATATTTTATTTGGTCAAGAAAACATTTATTTGAAAATTTAAAGAAAAGAAAAGTTAATTTTCTTCGACTCATCTGCTACGGAAATTGAACGGGAAAATATTTTTGTAAAAGAAAAATGAAAAGGAAATTTCAAGGCCCTTTCGGTCAATGGAACTGAAATATAAAATTCGGGCCAAAGGCCAAGCGCTGTGACCTATGAGGTCATTCAGCGCTGAAAGGGAATTTGAGAGTAAAAAGGTTTGAAAGGTGTAACAGGAGGAAAACCTCGCAGTTGCACTATGAATCAATTGTTAGAGAGGGTGGAAAGCCAGATGAAAGAAAGAGAATATGAACGGAGGTACAGTAAAAAGAATGGAAGGGGTTGCAGCTAAGGGCAGAAGGGACGCTGCAAAGAACCTTAGGTAATGCCTACAGTGCACAGCATGAGGTGCACTGACGGCACTACCGTCCGTAGCGGGGTGCGAAGTAAATGAAACAATATTTTGATAGAAATCCCTGCATCAAATGTCACTTTGTCGAAAGGTTTATCATAAGTAACGATGACAAAAACGGGAAAAAATAAATAAATAAATATTCTCAAAATCATTCCTTTACGTTAACTTTTTAATAATTTTTTTTACTCAGGAAGTCTGGATTTCTTTACCTCTGACGAAATTCCGTGAAATAAAACATCTTAAAACAAAATCCTCGGGAACCCAGCAGAATAAACTGTGCTTTTCTGAAAGAAGGGTTTATTTCCTTTCAGGATTTGCTCTCATTAAGAGGAGGGAATTGACAAAGAGAGAGAGAGAGAGAGAGAGAGAGAGAGAGAGAGAGAGAGAGAGAGAGAGAGAGAGAGAGAGAGAGAGAGGAGAGAGGAGGAGGAGGATCAGATTTCCAAAAGAACCTTTGGCCCAAAAAAATGTGAAGAATTTCGACTTTAGGTGCATTTCTATAAGTGTTTAGATTACTTGGTTATCATTACCTTCAACAGTAATGTATTTGCTTTTGGAAGATGAGTCGATATTGATTAAAATTGGTAAAAGTCTCCTTTAAGGAGACGATTACAGGAAGTAAAGATAAATATTATTATTATTATTATTATTATTATTATTATTATTATTATTATTATTATTATTATTATTATTATTATTATTATTATTCAGATGAAGAACTTGTTCATATGGAACAAGCCCACCACAGGGACCAGTGACCTGGATTTCAGGCTTTCAAAGAATATTATTATTATTATTATTATTATTATTATTATTATTATTATTATTATTATTATTATTATTATTATTATTATCAAGAAGATGAAACCTATGCATATGGAACAAGCCGTAAACATACTAAAGGGGCCATTGACTTGAAATTCAAGCTTCGAAAGAATACGGTGTTCATTAGGAAAAAGTAAGAGGAGTAAAGGGAAATACAGAAAGAACAGATCACTATCAAAAAAAAAATAAACTGACAAATTTAAATAGATAAAAATTGTAAATTATTAAAAGTGTCCTGAATGATCATTCCATCTATAATCCTGTGCTTTGCTGTGTTGAGGCGTTTCATAATGAGTGTACTTTTATTTTTATTTTGCTTATTTCTATTTATTATTCATTCCTCATTAATATTCTTGACTGGAAAGATTCACAAACTTTATGCAAAACTTTATTTTTTCTGATATGGAATTCAACCTCATTTTTTTCCAAAGGAAGATATACACTTCGCTTTGCTAAATTTTTCATTTATTTTCCAGACATTTTTTCCAATAGATTGATTTAGGAATTTATCCATTGCTGGGATAATAATAATAATAATAATAATAATTATAATAAATTGGCCATTAAATAATAATAAGATGATTAGAATAATACAGAAAGAATAGATTTATTATTAAATTATTATTAAATTAAAAATAATTATTATTGTTATTATTATTAAATTATTAAGAATGAGAAAAATTTTATTAAAGTTCAAGAAAAGATATGAAATCCAGTGGAGACAAGTAATGATTTCAAGAGCAAGAAAACTTTAATAACTCTGCGATTTACTGTGTTAAAATGCAATTTACATGTGTAAAATGACAGATTACCTTTAGCTGTAATTTTCCTTCACTTTCTTATTTCCTGAGGATATAAAATGTTTCATTGGGTCAATCATTCCTCACTAATATTTTAGTGACTCAAAGACGTTGGGAAAGATGCCACAAAATTCGACATAATCATTTTTTCAAGAGTTTCTTCTTTTCTGATATGAAATGACGTGATTTAATATTTTCCTGCCATGTATATTACCATTACCATTTCCCTCGCTCCATAAAAAACATAATGGAATATGACCCAGAGCCTTCCGGTTTCAAAGTGAAACTAAGATATGTTTTGTTTTAAATTTATTTAAATCAAGATTTTTTCTAGTAGTGATGCACTAAATGGACTTGATTAGCAATTTTCATTAATTGAATGTTTATGTGTCTCTCCTGAAAAGAGAGAAAGAATTAACCAGTCCATTAATGAAAATAATGAGAATGAATAATTATGGTTAATGGATAATTCGCCTCAATGAATAGTCTCAGTAATTAGTCTGTTTTTAAATCTTGATTCATCTTAATATTCCATAAGTTAATAAAATTAATATGATATTATTATTATTATTATTATTATTAAGAAAGTTGCTCAATAATAATGATTACTCTTTTCCCACAGATTATCAACCCTTGTAAATGGGATTCTTTCCTCTCCTCCGTGAAAATCAAACGGCACATGATTCTGATTTTCCTGTTTTAATAAGTCTTTTTGTGTTGTAGGGTCAACAAACTAACATATTTTATTTGGTCAAGAAAAACTTTATTTGAAAATTTTAAGAAAAGTAAATTTATCATGACTCACTGCGATGGAAATTGAACCAGAAAATATTTTTGTAAAAGAAAATGAAAAGGAAGGTATAATTACCCTTTTCGGTCAATGGAACTGAAAATAAAACCAGCCTGACCTACCATTCACGCTGAAAGGAATTTGATTGTTGTTTTGAAAGGTGCAACAGGAGGAAATGAAATTTTACTATGAATCAATTGTTAGAAATTTAAATTCAGATGAAAGAAAGAGAATATGAACGGAAATACAGTAAAAGAATCTTTAAAAAGTAATATAAGAAACGCTGCAAAGAGCCAGAAATCTTGCCCACTAGTATTACATACATTAGGTTATGATTGCCAACTCAAGAGGTGCGGAAGTAAATGAAACAATAAGACATGAAATCTCGGCACAAAAATCAATTTGTCTAAAGGCATAAGTAATATGTTAGGAAAAAATAAATAAATGGAAATATTCTCAAAATCATTCCTTTATATTAACTTTTTAATAATTTTTTTTTTATTCAAGAAGTCTAGATTTCTTTTCCTCTGACGAAATTTCGTGAAATGCCTTAATTTAAAATCCGAGACCATCAGAATAACCATCCTTTTCTGAAAGAAGGGTTTATTTCACTTCAGGTATTTGCTCATTAAAGGAGGAATCCGGAAAGAGATTTAAGAGATGATTAGAAATGAGAGAGAGAGAAAAAAATCAGATTTTCCAAAAGAACCTTTTGGCCCGATTAAAATTAGAAGAATTTCGACTTTAGGTGCATTTATTAGAAGTGCTTGGTAATCATTACCTAACAAGAAGTAAAACCTAATTTGATTTTGAAGTAATTCGTTGTTGATTAAAATTGGTAAAAGTCTCCTTAAGGACCTGAGGTAAAGTGAAAGATTATTATTATTATTATTATTATTAATTATTATTATTATTATTAACTAATTATTATTATTATTCAGGCAGTGGTTTCAAAAATCAAGAATTTAGTTTAGACCAGACCGTGACATTGATTGACATATGGAACAAGAAGAAAGGGGCCATGACTTGAAATTCATGTTACAGGAAATGTTGTTCTGTTGGGAAAAAGTGACAGAGGTAGATGAAAGTTAAAAACAGAAAAAAAAATACAATTATTAAAAAGAAAAAAAAAAGTTGAAAAATTAATAAATAGATAAAAATGTAAGTACATTATTAAAATGGAAATGATCATTCCATCCATAATCATATGCTCTGCAGCAAGGCGTTTCCCAATTGAGGTGACTTTTATTTTGACTTTTAAAATTTCATTCTTTCATTCTTCAAACTTGACTGGGAAAGATGCACAAACTTAGCAATAATTTTTTCTTTATTTTTTCTGATATGGAATTATGAAACCTCCTTTTTTTTCAAATGGAAGCATACAGCTTCGTTTATGAAAGATTTTCATTTATTTTTGACATTTTTTCCAATAGGGTGATTGTTTGGGTCTCTCTCTGACGAATTAAAATAAAATAATAATGTTTTAATATTATAATAATTCGGCCAGACGATTATTATTGTAGAAGAATTATTATTATTATTATTATTTAATTGCCTATTATTTTAAAATTTTATTATTAATCCCAGAAAAACCAACGGAATTTCATTCGAAGAAAAGAATCAGGCCCTGGATGCAGTATGAAGAAAAATTAGATAGAAACACATTTTTCAAGATTATTTTCAGGAAAATTCTATGGTTCATTTTAAGATTTGGCCTCATTCCTTTTTACAAAATGAGTGAATGATGCAGAAGCAAAAAGAAGGAAACATTATAAAAAGAGGAACCACCTGAAAGAAAAACTGATGATTGTGATAAAGGTATCAAAAAAAAAAAAAAAAAAAAAAAAAGTATCATGATAAACAATGATAAATAAAGGAGAGAAAGGAAAATATCATAATTGAAATATCTGGGAAATAAGAGGGAGAACAGTAATATAGTAAACTTGCAGACCATTATTGATTGATGCAAAATCTGAAAGAAGGAATCACTATTGATGCCGGAGTATATACCATATATGCATATAAGATATTTGAGAAAAGTGAAAAATATTGATGCAGTATCAAACCCCAAAAAATATAGCCGAAGAAGGATATGGATAACCAAAGAAATATAATATATATATATAATATTATTTACATATATAGATATATATATCCCTGAAGATATATAAATATATATGGATTGCTATAATATATTTATATAGTTTATTATAGGACTATATATAATATATATATATATATATATATATATATATATATATATATATATATATATATAGATTATATATATTATATATATAATATATATATATATATATATATATTATAATATATATATATATATATATATATATATATATATATATATATCTGTATATATATATATACATATATATATATATATATATAATATATATATATATATATATATATATATATATATATATATATATATATATACATGTCCATGTATATACATACAAGTACATAAGACATACATGAATTAAACCACCAGGATAATCTCGCAAAGGGGAAACGGCTGATGTAGAAAGTATAATTGTTGTTTGTGGAGTCACAGTGGGTGGACGTCAATTCAGGCGGAAGACGAACAATTAAAAAGTGGTTGAGAAAAACGAGAACCTTAATAAAAGTTTGCATAACACACAGATGGAAATTACTTATATTATCTAGGATTTTGTGAAATATAATAAAAATGTCATGTTTTTACTCTAGACGAACTATTCTTAAATATTCTCTAAATTAAGAAAATGCGGATTTCCAGCCCCCTTCAGATTATTTTACAAGAAAATAGTTTATTTGCTCTTTCAGGTCAAAGGACTGTTCATCAGGCCTTTATAATTTTCATACACCTACCGTACATTTGTAACTTATTGTATTACTGCATTAATTTGAACATTGAATATATTTAAATTCATGCTTTGCAATTACAATCTAAAAGCAGCAATTTTCTATCAATAGTAAGTATTTATCGCCTGGAGCAAAAACAAATAAATATACATCCGAAAATCATATTTAGATCGTGCTCGATTATTATTATTATTATTATTATTATTATTATTATTATTATTATTATTATTATTATTATTATTATTATTTAGAATCTTATGGAACAAAACCACCACAGGGGTCATTGACTTGAAATTGAGGCATCCGAAGAAAATGGTGTTCACCAGAAAGAAATGTCAGATGGTAAAAAAGAAATGCAGAAAAAAGAAATCACTTATTAGAAATGAAAAAAAGTTAACAATTAATAAATAAATAGATAAAAATGTAAGTAACTTATTAAAATACAAGGAGACTTTTATTAGGGAGTAATGCACTGCATCTTCGCTTGATGAAAATGAATTAACAATTAACACAACCCAATTTTATTTCTAGAAAAATCAGTTCGTTGTTTTAAAGGCAGCAGCAAAGAAACCCAGTCCCATATGACGACCCAGAACCAGAATGACTGTTTCGACGAACACTCGAGGGAAATCTGTCTTTTCCTTGTTAGCCTCGAAGGGAACATTTCGGAAACGAGGTTTAAAAATAAACTGGGAATTTTTTCGGAAGCAAAATTCTCGTGAGTCTGAGATTTATTTTATGTATGTTGCTATGTTTTCCATTTTCTGTCGTGCTGTTACCTTGGCGTAGAAAAGAATATAGAATTTAGGCAAAGGCCAAGCGCTGGGACCTATGAGGTCGTTCAGTGCTCAAAGGGAAACTGAGGGTGAAAAGGTTTGAAAGGTATAGCAGAGGGAAAACCTCGAAGCAGTTGCACTGTGAAACAATTGTTAGGAGAGGGTTGAGGAAAGTTAGATAGAAGAAAGGGAATATGAACGGAGGTGCAATGAAAGGAATGAAAGGGGTTGCAGCTAGGGCCCGAACGGACGCTGCAAGGAACCTTAAGTAATGCCTACAGTGCACCGCGTGAGGTGCACTGACGGCGCTACCCCCCTACGGGGGTTCCCTGGCGTAAGTAGTGGAGGTCCTCTGCAAATTAGTCCTGACAAAAACTCCGCCACAAAAGTTATTTTGGGGAAACTTTCCTCTGGTGCTTGTACGTGCGGGAGCGTTGGTGTCTTAACTGACCACCTAAACATATCACACCAACATGAAACTGCTGTTTGTTGGTTTGTTTTTTATTATTCTTTTTATTTCACTCTGGATTTATTTCGTTGGGGAACTTGAACTAAATTGGAGGTAACATTGCAATAAGAGAATTTCTCAGAAACTTTTCAAAGTTAATTTAACAGGCATCTTGGTATGCATATTCCTTTACTGAGATAATTCCTCTTAGAAAATATTTGAGTATTCTGAAAAAACTAATTTTAACTTCAAAATAAAATGAGAAGCCGTAAACAAGAAAAGGCATCGGTAAAACTACTACTGAATTCATTTATATTTTTCGAAAACTACTTATTTCATTCATATAGTCCGATAAGTATTCCTGAATTCATTCATATTTTCCGAAAATTACTCCTAAATGCATCCTTCTTAAACGAAAACTCCTCATTAATTCATTCATATTTCCCAGATACTAAAAGTGGAATCATCGTCTGTATATACTTGACATGTTGAAGTGATTTCGAATTTTGGAGGAAGTCCATTTTCAAGTTAGGAGGTATTTGAGGAACATTGTGTCCCTGAGAGACAAAGACTTATCCAAGCTTTAGTGTCAGGGATTTGAAAAGGTTCTTTGTCTGAACCAAAGGAGAATCAATAAACACAAGTAAGTATTAATTAACATCAGCCAGAATGATATTTAGGAAGACTATTCATTGAAAATTGACAGAAAAGGCCTTGTCAGGTTTTCCCCTCAGTTTCAAGGTGTTCAAATGGTAGTATAGTAGGATTGGTAGAAGAACTAGTAGTCATAGCGGTAGTAAGAAGTCCTTTATTCCTCAGACCGTTGGACTGTGGCGCAGTCTCCCTACTGAGGATGTCGTGCAATTGGCACTTCGGAAGTTCAAGCTAAGATGCAATGCATTACTACCCTAATACTATTCTCCTTTCACTTTAATTTTTTTACCTCTGTTTAGTAATTTACTATTATTTTTCTTCTTTAATAAGTGAGATCTCTTCTTTCTGTATTTTCCTTTACTTGCTCTTACTTCTTCCTCATCAAGCAGCAAGTCCCAGTGAGTAGGAGAGGCTGGGAAGGAAGGGAGGAATTTTATGTTGCAGAGAAAGGCTGAGACTTAAACTTCCCTTCAGATTAAGTGTAAAGCTTAAGATGAAGGCATAGTGACAGCAGATTGTAGTTTTAGTCTTGAGAGGAGGAGAAGACTAAAAAGGAAGGGAAGGATGTGAGGGAGAGAAAAAGCATGGTCATAGCTGACTTTATTTAGTGAGCAGGAGATTGGTGGTGGTGACTGGGAGATGATGCTGGTGTTGTGTAATTAATGAAAGCTGTTCTTTGCTTATACTTGAGACGGCTGTTTGCCATCGCGGCCTTGCTCATAGAACAGTCTGTAAGTCATTTGGTGAAATGGGATACAGTATGAATGTCTGAGAGGTTCTTTTTAGTGGGGTGGGTCGCCGTGGAAGAGAGAGAGAGGGGGGAAAAAATTTAAATGACAGTTAAAAAATAAACACATTAATAAATTAAAGGAAGAGACTAAGGTAAAATTAAGATAAGAATATATACCCATATGAGTGAAAAAAAATAAAAATTTAAATAAATGATAATTAATTCAATAAATGAATAACTCTCTCGGTTTGAATACTAGCACCGACATGAATGATTAGATAGGTGTGTGAGTTCATTTGATAGACAAAAACTATATGGTAAGGTGTGAGTAAAACCAAGGAACTTTACAAGTTTGATAATGCTGCTAGTGATCATAAAGTGATAAGCATATTGAAGGAGTAGGGAGCCTCCTTAACCGTAACCTTGTCTACAAAGCAGAGTGGTCACTGATAAGAATGGGGAGCAGTTCCATATTGCCCTTCCTGCAGGTTTTTGGAAACCAGAGTAAGGTCCAGCCTACCACCGCGTACTGTAGATGCGTGGACTCATCGTAATTGTTCAACAATTTTACTTATGGGAATTCCTGGAATAGAAAGTGCAGGTGGCGTCCTGCAGGGTTGGTTTGTTGTCTGGACTTGAGGAAGGGGTGATATGCATTGAAATCATCTGTAATAAGGGCATTTTCTCTGGAGGCTGCATCAAAAAGTGTATCTGCTTCTAGGGTGCTATTCAGTGCTCTGTAAACATTGTGGATTGTAAGGGTTGTGCCCTCTAAAATGATTTTGACGTTTAATATTTCTGCCTCTGGTCCAAAGTCTATGCTTGGAATCTGGGAGGAGGGAACACTGTTTTTGACTAGTGTTAGGAGCCTTCTTGTAGAGTCTGTGTGAGGTGTCCAATATACAGTGTATCCTTTGAAGGAAAAGGACAGGTGTTCTCTAAGGATATCATGATTTCCTAGGGGTATTTGTGACTGCAGCAATTTAAATTTGGAGTATACACAGAGAATGTTCCATTGAAGTAGTTTCAGCAGTTTCCTGTTATTTTTGAGGGGGGAATTTGTGTTTGTGTCAGAGCTGGTGGTGGAATCGGTGTCGCTACCTGTGCTCATGAATTTGATTGCTGAGACATTGTCTTATTGAGGATCTGACTGATGGCTTTTTCGGGAAGGGTTTGGCTGAGTAGGATTTCCGCCAACTCAATGAAGGCAGTCATGACGTTTTTCATGAAGTGTATGATTTCGTCCTTGTTGAATTTCCACTCAGTCTTTGGGTTGCTTGTGTCGTAATCCCTGATGAAACGAATGCATCTTGTGTAAGGAGGTAGAGGAATATCTGAGGCATGTTCTGTTGTGGGAGTAGGGGGTGGTTGGAGAGACAGGGTTGTACGGTTCAGGGGAGGGGATAGGGATAGAGGGTGCGAGATGAGAAGGAGAGGTCGGAATGTAGGGAGAAGACGAAGTATAAACTGGAAAAGGAGGAGGGGTAGCTTGGGAGGGGGGAGTGATGGGTTGGGGGAAGGGTTGCCTTGGAGAGGGGAGGAAGAGGGCCTTGCTGTCTGGTGGGTCGAGGTTGTCTCTGTGGTTTTGGAGGGGGAGGGAGGTTTGGGGAAGTGGACTGGGAAGAGGAGGGTAATGATTGGAAGGAGTTCATGCAGCAGGAGGGGGAGGAGGGTTTTGTACCACTAGCGTGTCCAGGGACGGGTACCTGGGCACGTGTCCCCCAAATAAAATAATGACAGAATAATAATATTGAAGATTTAGATAATAATAAAATAAATGAGAAACATTAAAATGGGAAAAAATAAAAAAAATCTATTATAGAAATAATAATACAATTTTGAGAAAAAAATAACAGCAAGAATAATAATAATAATAATCATAATAATATATATATATATATATATATATATATATATATATATATATATATATATATATATATATATATATATATATATATATATATATATATAATATATATAAAATTGTATACATGTATAATATGGCCCGCCATGAAATTTTTCTGGATCCGCTAGTGTTTTATACTTTACCTTTCATGCATGCAATGCGCTGGAGCCGGGCAGGGCATTTCTTCTGCCAGGCATGGCACTTTCCTCTACAGTTAGGGCAACATGCAAGGGATGGGAGGCAAGCTTTGAATTTGGCCAGACAGATTTTTGTTGGGTGTCAGCAGCTACACATGCCGCAGATTTCGACCCCTGTGCATCTTTCCTAGTGGTGGCCTAACAGATGGCACTTGAAACATTTTAAAGGTTCTGGGGTGTAGTTTTCCACTGGGAAGAGTCCCCAGATTCCTAGAGTCATCCGAGAGGGCATGGGTCCTTTAAAGGTCCATGTCACCTTTTGAGTGGGGCAGTTTGACCTTGTGCTAATGCACCCCTCTGCACTCATGATGCAGGGCTGGTTCTCAAGAGTGGTGAGTTGTAATTCGGTTGGGTGGTTGCAAACTACTGCTTTCAACAGTCGTTCAGCAGGGCCAAGCATAACAAGCTCAGTGGTGTTTTTCAAGAATTCTACAGTTTCTTGATTCTTTGGGGTGATTGTGAAATTTCCCTTCAGGTTTGGTTCGGCAGTCATGATTAGTGATGTGTTTGCTTTTCCAGGGCAGCTACCTTTGCATAGGAAAGTTCTCTGAATTTGGGCAGATCATTGTCACCAGATTTTTTCACAATTTTGTTAACAGGTTTTGGGACATACTCAAGATCTGTGTGATGTACCTATGTTTTCGGTTTTTTCCTTTGAACTTGTGTCCAGAATTCTACCTCGTCCAAAAGGGAGGGCTCCTCAGTTGTGTGCTGGCCAGGGCCTGAGTCTTCTGTAGCTGGGGTCATCTTGGCAGTGTCCATTTCACAGGAGTTGGGGTTATTTCGTTGTCCGATTCGTCAGAGTCCATAATCCTCCTCCTGGCAGGGTCTGGGGCACTGGGGAGGGTGAGGGAGGAGAGGGAGACTGCTCTCTTCCTCGTCATCTTACCTGTTTGGAAGAGATGAGAGAGAGAAAAAAAAAACACACACACACTGCACAAGTTATGACAAAATGTCTACTCTTCACTGTTAACAGAAAGTTTGTTTTTCTTAACACAAAATTTCACTGGCTGCTGAAATTTCTCAAACGAGCTGATCATAGCGGAAAACTGTTGTCCTTGGCTGGTAAGGCACGATGTCGCACAACCCAGTGGTGGGAGAGCACAAGGCAAACTCCAAGAGGATAGAGGGTTTGTCCGAGACTGTGTTCATGCTGGGTCCTACTTTTTATATACGTGGTGGTCAGCAGGGGGTCAACTCATCCTGACCTCTGATTGGCTAAGGTGAAACGTGGTCAGCTCATTGGCTAGCGAGAAGTTTCTTCAAGAAAAAATCTCAAACTTGATGGTCGCATTACTGTAGTCTAGCTAACCGGCAGGGCTGGTGTGTGACGTCACTGCGTGGTGTGTGACGTTGCGTGACGTCACTGCCTGGTATTATCCTGTGAATATTCTCATTGGTCGCCAGGTGGCCCACAGGATCTTGCATTGCAGAGCCGGGAGTGTCGCTTGCTATGGTGTCTGTTGCTGGTCTTTGCACAGTAGGTCGTCTAATGCTGGTGGGTAGGAAAGAACTTCCAGTGTTGTATGTAATCAGGGCTTTACTTGCTGTATCGGAGAGTTACTTGTGCAATGTAGTAACCAAGAAAAGTCAGTCATTAGAAAAATAGAGAAAACTCTATATAGTAGCTGATGCAGCAATCACTTTCAATAATACTTATTTGAAAGAGGGTCTGCTACCCACATATAATAATAATAATAATAATAATAATAATAATAATAATAATAATAATAACAACAAAAATAAAACAACAACAACAACAACAACAAAATAATAATAATAATAATAATAATAATAATAATAATAATAATAATAATAATAATAATAATAATAATAATAAAGGAATCGAGAACAACCAATTCCTGACTTTGGTGACTTGCTGTCACTCGATCGCCCCATTGGCTCTGGCCTCACTGTGCCCCATTCCCCCTCTCTTTATCAGGCTCATTCTCATTAGTGAGTTTAATGTCATTTCAGTCCATTTACGACAAGGACAGTAAATGTCCGATAAAAAGCCAAAATGGTTCTGATAAAGGAAATATATGAAGTGTCTCCATTAAAGTCTGAGGCAATCAAGGTCTGATAATGTTAAAAAGGATATTTGGATAGAGAGAGAGAGAGAGAGAGAGAGAGAGAGAGAGAGAGAGAGAGAGAGAGAGAGAGAGAGAGAATAAATAAATAAAGTACTACCGCAGCATAATTTATCTGGGAAAATAATTTGTTGTAAGTCGCTATTTCTCCATTTCCGTGAGCAGAAAAATTAAGGAAGTTATTTTTGGCTCCATTTTTTCCGATTTCCTTTTGTTTGTGCAAAGGATTTTTAGCAAACACGGAACAACAAAAGCTTGAGTTAATTAGATCAGGTTGTATCCAGTCGCTTTGGGGAAACAGACAGACAGACAGGCAGAGAGAGAGAGAGAGAGAGAGAGAGAGAGAGAGAGAGAGAGAGAGAGAGAGAGAGATAGTAGACTACTGTTCAGTTTTCCAGTCGTCATCTGAACTGAGAGTCATATGTTAACACGTCTAACAAATAAACTAAGCATAGCAGATAGTCTGTTGGGGAATCTGAGTAAGAGACGAAAAATGTCTATGAATTAAAAGAAAATCACTTTTATATAAACAATTCACGTTTGCAAACTCTTCAGAAGATGAACAATACTGAAACCTTGAACAGGCGCATTTTCTGGCATATTATAGCACGTCGTTGTACAGAACATTGAACTAAACAATCTCTCTCATTTTTCATGTCTTGTTGACAAGACTGAAGACTTACTCGCTCGACAAGAGTCTGTCATGATGCGTGTGCGTGCATACGTGTTTTAAATTTTGCCACCAGTACTTTGGACCTTCGACAAAATTCTACAAAATAATTTTTGCTTCATGAATGCAAGCACTACTTCCGACAAGCAGCTGAACGACAGTCAGTGAGAATATTTAATGAATTATCCATTGCAACCAGTTATTAAATTCATTTTCAGCTTAAGTCATAAATGCAGGGAATAAAAGAATAAGGTATTTAGAAACATTTCTTTTTCTAGTTTAGGCAGAGAATTAGCGAATGAGTGGCCATCACAATTGCAACATTATCGAATATTACCGCACGTTTCGGTAAAATGGCAATTATTGCACGGTAATTACAGCGTGAACTGTCTCCGGTGTTCTTGCGATCTGTGGAATTTTAGTTGTTTGTGAAGATTTTCTTTGAAACAATATATATCTACACAAAATTTCCATTTATATATATATATATATATATATATATATATATATATATATATATATATATATATATATATATATATATATATATATATATTTTCTTTTACATTCGAATAAGATAATACCTTTTTTATTACCGCAAACTAAAAATAAAAGTCTAAGCAATTAAACATCTTTTATTCTAACAAACAATGTCACAGAAACTGGATCAGCCACTCTCTCTCTCTCTCTCTCTCTCTCTCTCTCTCTCTGAGAGAGAAACAAGGCCATCAAGGTCTGAATTTTCCTGCAAATCGTCGAATACTTCAGCACAACAACCACCATTACTCGGTAATTAGAAGGTGTAATGTCTTCCAGGTGAAGTAAGAAGTCCAACAACACTAATTCTGGTCTCATGACTTTCTGGAGTCGTATCGAAAACTTTGGCTTTGTAAATAGTTTGCGGATTAATGGTCTTGCAGAGTTCATTTTCCTCGATTGGTCCAGTTCCTCTGAGCAACTCAGGTTTGCAGTTGAAATCAATTAGTGCTATTGCATTCTCGCGCGGTTTACTGAATATCCTGATCTTTCTATGAAAGGATTTTGTACGAGAACCTCATTTCCTGAGACCATTTCGTGGGGAAAATATATTTCCAGGCATCTAAATAAGCAAGACTACGCCAAACCTTCTCGCCCAAAGTGTCAAGTATCCAGATCTTTATGCAAGAGGATTTTGCAGGAAAAACATTATTTCCTGAGATCATCTCTCGGGGGAAAGCAACGCTTTCAGGCAGAACAATCTCAGCTCAAGGGAGCAGGGAAACTGATAACATTAATATGTTGCATACGCTCTGCAATCCGTAATAATCATACTCATATGTTCCTCTTTACCCTCTCATAACTATGCAGTTTCATCCACTAATAACAAATGTATTATAAAAGATGTTTCCGTGATATTTGTAAATAGCATCACTCAATATATATTCACTGAATGGAAGCCATTCGTTCAGCAATGGAAATCTGGGTTCAAAAGCTTGATGGCTTTTGGTCTGGAGAGAAAATTGTGTACGTTAACATCAAACTGAAGAAGATTCATAAATGTGTATTCGATGAATAATTTAAAATGGTTTTACCGGACTTGTATATGATCTAATGTTTTAGCAGATTCAGTTAGCTGAATTGATGTTTTCAATTTTATCATGATATTTGTATCAATTCATTTTATGTTTCATATACATAAATTATAGACATACGATTTATTCCAAGTTTGCTGAGCACATTAATGGGCCTTCTTATCTCACCAATGTGTTTCTGCTGTGGATGGTGATATCATGTCTCCACTTTTCCCTACAGATATCTGCTCTCTCCTGCCCTTTCCATAATTCATTAAATAAATTTAATACCCATTTTCCAACCCATTCACTACCTTCTACTTCCTCTACGCATATTATTTCGGGCATTACTCTCTTTATATTATTTACAATTCGAAGTTTGGTGTATAGGTAAAATGAAAGATTTAAGAATCTTAAACCATTTTCAGGGAAGCTCTAGGAATGCAATGAAATATAAAATTTAGGCCAAAAGCCACCGCTGGGACCTATGAGGTCATTCAGCGCTGAAAGTGAAATTGAGAGTTAAGAAGGTTATAATGGAACAATAGGAGGAAAATCTGCAGTTCCACTATGAAACAATTGTTAGGAGAGAGTGGAAAGTAAGACGGAAGAAAGAGCATAAAAACAGAGGTACAGTAAAAGGAATGACAAGGATTGCAGCTAGGGGCTGAAGGGACGCTGCAAAAAACCTTAAGAAATGCCTAAAGTGCACCGTGTGAGGTGTACTGACAGCACTATCCCTTTACGGGGAACATGGGACAATAGTTTGATATCGATTTCTATATCCGAAAAAACACTGAATGTCTACAATTTCCAGAGAAGCGAAAAATGATTGAAAGGAACGAACGGGTGCGACAGAGTGACGACTTCTCTGTATATATTTTCCTCCTAAAACTAAAACCTCCTCTTTTTCCTGGAGGTCCTTTCTGGTGTAACTCCAAAACTTGTTTTAACCTTCCCAGAAAAAGAATATTGAGGCTGTTTCCAAAAATTACTGGGAAAAGTCTTCATAAAAGTTGAGGCGAAAAATCTGATCAAGGAGACACCACACGGGATCGTTCTTCGCTTCAAAAGAATGTGACAAACTCTTCTTTTCTCTTTTTCTCTTTTATTGATCTTCTCAAGGAAGCCGAGAGAGTCTTTGTAAAACGTTTTAAGGTACATCTTTTATCGGAACTTTCTTATGTTTTATATATATGATTTGTTTCTTCGAAAACGTCGTGATGTTAAGATTCTACAGCGTGCAAATCGGTTCTACTTCGATCTGCTAAGCTGTCTTCAATTCGACCTCTAAATTGTAAAACTAAACATGCAAACTAGTCAGTAATAAATATAATAATTAAAATCCTATGCTGTACTATTTTGTAATTAAGAAATGAACAGATGACAAACGCCAACATCGTCACTCCAAAAATCTTCATTGCCAGAAAATAGGTGAAGAGATTTCTGAAAGCTCTCCCGTCAAAGATTTTCAAAACATGACGTAATGTCCCCGGAAAATGGATCAAGTTGGCCAAAAAGGTTTTTAATGCGACGGTTTCTGAGACACAAAAGAGAAAACCTCTTTTGATTTAAATGATTCAGTGGGACGAGAGTAGATTATCAAGAAAATCTTAATCACCCGCTTTTCATTATTGATTTGTTATTCACGAAAAGGAGGTCTCTGGGGGAATATGCGTTCTTTAATGGGCGCTGATCGGGATTAGGAGTTAAAATGGATGTCCTGATTTTCTCAGTGATATTTAGCATAAGGCAAAGGAGTAGGATAATCTCCTCTTTTGCCTCTTGAAGGATATTAGAGTCCTGGTGAACGGAAAGACATAAGAACATATATACATACATGTATACATGTATATAATTATATATATGTGTACATATATGTATATATATATATATATATATATATATATATATATATATATATATATATATATATATATATATATATATATATATATATATATATATATATATATATATATACACATATATGAATGAAATCCTGGGAAAGATAAAGTTTGCATAAATGTTTATGCAGTTGCAGTTATATGGTGTCTTTTATTGAAGTAACACAGTTAGGGAGCCAGAACAGAACAGAATAACAAAAAGTAACAGTGTTTGAATAATAACATCCCATGAACACTGTTATTTTTGTTCAGCTGCTTTTGAGTATTTTGTACCAAAAGAGTCTTTTTTTCTCTAGCAATTCTTTGGTGGATACGGCTCTGGTCTTTAGATCAGCGAATTTAATATATATATATATATATCCATATAATATGATTATATATATGTATATGTAATATATATATATATATATATATATATATATATATATATATATATATATATATATATATATATATATATATATGTAATATATATTAAATATAATATATAATTAAAAATATATAATGAATATAGAAAAATATATATATATTTATATATATATATATATATATATATATATATAACATACAAAATAGAAAAACATTTATAAAAATACATACATAAAATACATACATACATACATACATACATACATAATAAAAATCCATTAATTAAATATTGAACACTTTTGTAAATATATGCATCGTCAATGTTTCACTAAAACTCTTTTACCTATAAAAATTATTTTAATAAAAATTATTATATAAAATAATTATGAATATAGAAAAAGTGTGAATGTGTGTTTGTTAAATATGTGTGTGTGTTTGATAATTGTTCATCAAAAAAAAAAGCATTAATAAAATATATCAGAAACTGAAAAATGACTTGATAATATACTGAATTGCCTTCATCCACAGGGCCTTTGTAATGAAATACATGCTTTAATTTTGATTATTGAATCAGAATTTTAGCATAAATGTATTTATTATTATATTCAAACCGCAGTAAGCAAAGTCCCACTGTCACTAAATTGAATTGGTCATGGAAACTGATTCATTTATATATATATATATATATATATATATATATATATATATATATATATATATATATATATATATATATATTATGTATGTATGTATGTGTGTGTGTGTGTGTGTGTGTGTGTGTATTGTTTATCAACCTGAATGAAGTGAAAATTTCACTACATTAGAACGAAAATAATGATTTTTGAAAGCCAGTTGTCACTGAATTCTGTACCATAGGCCTTTTATATGAATGAGTGAATATTTTTTATACAACATTTCACAATTGGCGTTCGGTTGTTTGTGTTGGGGGGAAATTATGGTTTAATGAAAGTTTATTTCATTTCACTCTAACTGAATACGGTATCGAATTTGATGACACGGTTATGGAAGGAATAAAATATAAATTTTTAAAATACCTATTATTATTATTATTATTATTATTATTATTATTATTATTATTATTATTATTATTATTATTACATGGGCAACGACAAACGTATATTAGTGAATATATCATCATTTTAATAACAATTATCATTGTTATTAAAGTATGTAAGACATCAAAGCCAAGTCTTTGCACAAAAGCTAGGTCTTTCACACCAACACACACACACACATTTACTTTACACAAACACACACACAAAACGCACTCTGACAATAAGCATTATTTGGAGCATAAGGAAAGGTTCCATTGATACAATTAACAGAATTATAATTCTAGAAAGAGAGAGAGAGAGAGAGAGAGAGAGAGAGAGAGAGAGAGAGAGAGAGAGAGAATGTCACTCGAAGGAAGGGAGAATGAACGGGAGCTCTTTGGTTCCATATCCTTTCCATACCCTTCCTACCATTACCCTTGCTCTTACCCTTTCCATTACCTTTGATTTATTTAGCCTTACCCTTACTCTTACCCCTTTTCACTTGCCCTGATTCTTCTTGCCCTTACCATTTCCTTGCCCTTACCCCTGCCCTTACCATTTTAACTTGCCTTTGCTTTCCCCTTAGCCTTACCCTTGCCCTTACCATTTGCCCTTGATCCAGCCCTTACCATTGCCCTTGCCCTTACCATTTTACCATTTGTCTTTACTCTTGCCCTTACCATTTCCGTTGCCCTTGCCCTTACCCTTCCCATTACCTTACCTTTACTCTTTACCTTTTTACCCTTGCCTTACCCTTGCCCTTTTTACTTTGTCTTTCTCTTACCTTTACCATTTCCCTTACACTTGCCCTGTTTCCCTTGTCCTTACCTTGCCTTTTTCTTTACCATTTCCTTGCCCTTACCCCCCTCACCATTTATGCCTTTACCCTTTCCTTTAATTTCCTTAACCTTTATTTCTTCACCATTTCCCTTGCCCTTACCTTTACCCTTCCCTACCACCATTTTCCTTTGCTCTTACCCTTTTCTTTACCATTTCCTGCCCTTACCTTGCCCTTACACTTTACCCTTACCTTTCCGTTGCCCTTACCCTGACCCTTTTTCTTGCCCTTGCTCTTACCCCATAACTTATCATTTATACCCTTACCTTTGCCTTACCTTGCTCTTACCCTTACCATCCTTGCCTCTTACCTTAGCCTTGACTTTAGGCCTATCCCCGACCCTTTTCATCCTTTACCCCTTTACCTTTTTACCTTTTTCTTACCCTTACCTTACCCCTTTACCCCCTACCGTTTTACCTTACCCTTTACCCTACCCTTTTTCTTACCCTTACCTTGCCCTTACCCTTGCTCTTATTCTTACATCCTCCTTACCCTTGCCCGTACCACTGACTCGCCCTTAGCTTTTACCTTACTCTTAAGCTTGTTCTTACCCTTAACTATACTCTGACCTTTAACCTTAACCATACTCTTACTCAAGGCTCTTACTTAGCCTTACCCTTATCCTCACCTGTACCTTAACCTGACCCTTACTCACCATGCCCTCAACTTTCCCCTACCCCTACCCTACCTGTGTTCTTACCTTAGCTCTGCCTGTACCCCTTTGTCTTCCTTTAGGGATTCTGTTGAGTGGCGGAAAAATTACAGCGATAATGACATGACATTTCCTTTCCAATTTCAATTAAATTACATGAAAATATATTTCCACATCTTTATGACGGCAGTTCCCAGGTATTTCTGACGCAGCTTCAACCAGAATTTCCATCTTAGATTTGTAACCAAAACAGATTCAATTTCACTTTGACCTGAACCGGAAGGCTACTGGGAAAAGGTACATTCCATTATGGTATTTATGGGAGCGAGGGAAATGGTAATGGTAATATTCATGGTAGGAAAATATTAAATGTCATTTCATACTTTATATTTAACAGTTAAGAAGTTACTCTTGAATATTTAAATGAGAATTATGTGGAATTATTTCAAAGCATCAGAGTCATTAATTAATGAACAAATGGACGCTTGTCTTTGATGTCACCAAGATGATATTAACAGATTATGGTTGCTGATTGACTAATTAACCTTCACATTTATATCAGGAGAAAGAGAAGGGATGGACTTGATAACTAATAAAGGTAATTTGTTCATTCATCCTTTAAAATGTAATCGATGATTACACTTTAACATGGTAGAATAACTGAGTGTAATCCATCAGTGTTATTTACCACTGAACTTGAAGTTATGTTTTCATTCGAAGTCCTGGAAGACCTTTCTGAGCTTTTACGAAATTCATTATCTATCTATCTATCTATCTATCTATCTATTGAGAGATCTAGAGAGATCTATCTAGGGAGAGAGAGAGAGAGAGAGAGAGAGAGAGAGAGAGAGAGAGATTCTGTTCTTTTCATCTATGATGAATTGTATATTGATTCTCTTTCTCCCTTCTTGAGGTTTGGAAATAGCCAATAAATATTAATATTATATATTAATCTCATATTTCGCAGCGATGGATAGTTTTAAATCAAGAGAGAAAGAGAGGAAGAGGAGGAAGGAGTTTACAGGAAAAGACGAGAGGGAAGTCATGTATATTATCCATCTCCATTCCACATTACATAAAGAAAACAAATTAGAATCTTCTTTTGCAATTTACCACCAAGACCCTCATTGACATTTCATAGAAGTAAATCTCGTGAAATGTGAATAAAAGACTCTCGAGAAATCATCTCTCAGTGGACTTTCATCACCTTTGGACTTCAAAGGTCCTTTTAGGGAAATGGGAGAGAGAGAGACGGACTTGTAGGATATCCTGTTTGCAAAGTCCTTCGCAGGAGAGAGATTGAAGGATAGTTTTCAGTCTAAGGTTGATTTCTCCTTCCAGGAATCGGTTGAGAATGAAAAACTCTCTCTCTCTCTCTCTCTCTCTCTCTCTCTCTCTCTCTCTCTCTCTCTCCCTAATCATTCTAGAAAGACTAAATAGTAGATGAAGGTACATAAAGCCTAAAAAGTCTATTTTTGATGAAAAAAACTTTTTTTGGGATAAAAATAATGTCAGAATTTACACAGGTGCTTTTTGACACTAAGTACTGCTGTTCATTCCGTTCTGGTGTAAGTAATTTGCAATATATGGTAATTTTGTAGGCATGTGTGAAACAGGTGCAAAATATAAACCTAATTCCACCGAGAAAAGGACCATATATTTTTTTTGGCAAGATAACAAAACATACTTTCTAACTCAAAAGAGTTTTTTTTTCTTCTTCTTCAAAATAACCTAAATCTTGCATTCTGCGTTCGGAGTTTATTTTCAATATGCTGATAGATTTTTTTCTTTTTAATAAGTCAAAAGTGGTATCATTACAGGGTGACGAATAATAAGTATCAACAGATAGAACTATTATACATTTAAATTTAGTTTTTTTAATAATTGGAATTGATATCACTATAGAGTTTGACCCCGCAATTTTGGGGGGTTCTCTCAAGTGGAGAAAATGGGTCAGGATTTTCAAACCAGCGATGCTGAAAGAGAAGGAACAAAAAACTTGATAAGAAAAACCTAAAGGAATCAGGTTAATAGATAAAAAAAAAAACAAGAATATTGAAAGCATGTACTGTACATGATAATCAGGGACAGGCGTTTGCTTTAATCTGTAGAATAGTCTGTCTCTCTAAAAACTGAAGACAGATGAATAATGAAGTCTCCAAAATGAGGATATCAGAATGACGCGAATTTATATCAGAAATTTGGAGATAAAGAAGAACCATTTTGAACCCATTGTTCTATGGAGTAATAATGCTCCCAGATCCCTAGACCCGTTATTAGGTGGTTCGTGACAAGAGCCAAAACTGACCTGAACTTTGAAGCGAAAACATAAGGGGCATTTGTAGAACAAGTTATACAAAGTAATATGGAGCATCAACTATGCTTTGAACGCTGGTGAAGATTGACGGAGCAAGAGACGACCCTAAATGGACTTTAATGAAACATTGCCGAAAACACTCAAGGGACCCTCTCACCATCAGCAGAGTCAGCACCCTTATCTGAAACCTGTCTTCAACCTGTATTATGTACTACAGTATAAGATGTATTTTACAGCAAAATGAGAGAAGGCAGAGAACAGAATAGTGTTATGTGTGGCATGTTCATTGTTGCCAGATCTTTGAGAGAATTTAGGCTAGAGGCCAAGCTCTGGGGCCTACGAGGTCATTCAGCACTGAAGCGGAAATTGACAGTAACAAGATTTGAAAGATGAAACAGAAGGAAACCCTTTTGCAGTTGCACAATGAATCATTTGATAGGAGAGCATTGGTGAAAGTAAGATGGAAAAGAGAGAGTACTGAACGGCGATACAGTACAAGGAATGAAAAGGTAGCAGCTAGGGACCACGTGAATTGCACTGACGTCACTAACCCCCTACGGGGGCCAGAGCTTCAAGGACAGAAGAGTCTGAAGGAATTATTAATTATGTAAGCACAGCAAGGGGAAAAGTCTTGTCTGAAGAGGGACCCAACATTCCCTCCTTTGAAACGAGAGATGAATCAGATTTCCGTGTTTGCATTCGAGATAAGTACCGTAAATTATTCTTGTAGATTACTCAATTAAAATAATGGCCTTAAATGATTAAAACATCAAGAATAAAAATGTTAATAATACTGACTTCCGTTGTCATAAAGTTTTTATTTTTATAGCATCAGAAGATGAAAAGGCCAACATTTTCACAAGACTCCACTCCAAATCATTTGTCTATATTTCACCTTTTATGATGCCCTTTGTGAATGGCGTTTACGTCTCCCTCACAATGACAGGATTCTATACTTTTTTTAAATTAATTTTTCTCCATCAACACTGTTAGGGGCTAGAGGAACACGATATGAATTCGTCCAAGATGAAGAAAGGAGTGTTTACCGTCCCAGTCCCCACTCCACGCTCTTTGTCAGTTAATAAGTCCTGTCTGCTTTTACTGAACTGTTTATCTTTCAAGTCTCAAGCAAATTTGGCGTAGTTAGGACACGTAATTATTCACATACAGAACAATTTCAAGTTATTTTCTTATTAATTTTTATGTATTTATGTTTATTGCTAATCTAGGTTGCAACTTCAATGTTCAAGCACTGGTGTATAATTTAAGCAAGATTCCTGTCCACTTTGGTCTCTTGTCAAATATTTATTGTTCTCGAATGTAAAACGTGGAGTGAGCCCCTGTTCTCCGTCAGAAAAAGATGTGCTTCGTTTCTCAGAGTGAGAAAATACAAATGAATTTGGAATTTAGTTCTTGAAAGATGGCTCGTAGGATTCTGAATGCTTCTCGTGCTGTATAAAACTAAAATTCTCCTTCACTCCCAAGAACGACAAGTGAAAGGTTTGCATTATCGTTAATGGTATATTAGTTAGCCTTGTTTTAAAGAAAACTTTTCAGTCAAACAAACAAATATCTGACCTCTTGTTTGTTTCCACAACAGTAACGATATTTCCTGTCCTATATTATGTAAAGAACTACATTTGATTCATCATGAAAAAGTCTAATTCCATCAACATCTCTACAGGCCTTCATGACGCCCATTACCCTCATTAGAATACACAGCATCTCAAACTTTTTTAAAACTGTTATAAGTTTTCCTTGTTCTGCAAAAATGAAGTTGTGTCGTTCCATCCTATCCAACATAATCCTTTAACTTTTCTGAGTGTAAACAGGCAACAGACACCCACTTTGCCTTCGAGACTTCTTCAAAGACAAGGCTGTTATTTATACACAGACTTCTCTTGGGTCAAAATGTCTCTGAAACTTGTCGAAAAATTTCAGGTTTCAGGGAGATTTTGGAATCGAGAATGATCTCACACATTCTCAGTGGGTGAGAATTTCGTTCTCAGAAAACCTCTTATTCTCTGAAACTATTTTCCCAGTAAACTGGAATTAAAATCAGATAATGGCCTAATCACTGAGATATTCTAATCAAGGAACTAATCAGAATCGTTATACTAGAAAAAATTATTACTAATCTTTTGTTGTTATTTTTTTAGTTTTTAATACGTGTATATGTAGATATCCAAGAACTTATTCCGAAATAATGTGTTATTTCATTCATTTAAGATCATTGAAATTATATATATATATATATATATATATATATATATATATATATATGTATATATATGTATATGTATATATATATATATATATATATATATATATATATATATATATATATATATATATAATATATATATTATATATATATATATATATATATATATATATATATATATATATATATATATATATATAATATATATATATATATATATGTATATATAGAGATATATATATATATATATATATATATATATATATATATATATAAATTTTTTTGATATATATTTATATATAATATATATTATATATATACGAATGATATATATATATATATATGATAAATGAATATAAATCGTATATCAATGGTTAACGTCCACTGAGTTGGTTTTCGTCACGGTTCGTGTTGAATCAATTCATTTATCAAAATATAATTTCCTGTTTTACATGAACACATATGAATGCAACAAAGAGGAATATACAAGAGTCAGTGATAGTTAAATTTATATTAGTCATGATTGTATTATTTAGCGATATGTATATGGCCTTCATCTATATATATATTACAATGTACTGTAAGAAATTTATTATAGAAAGAGAACGGATTCTTATATATATAAATGCTGGAATTAAAGCGAATTTAACAGACATAATTGGATATAAAATGTCTTAGCATTTTTAGCATGCCAGTAAAAGGAAATAATTTTTCACAAGAAATTTATTTCAACATTTCATCGAAACTAAATGGAGCCTTCTTTTGCTTATTTAAAGTTACTAAATAAAAGTGTTTCTGAAAGGGTAATAAAGGATGATTTATGAGGGAGTTAGCGAAAAGGGACGCTCTTTATTTTCATTCATTCTTCCTCATTTAGTCGTTTACGGAATCGAGACTTTGATGAAACGAGAATTCTGTCCTCAAAGAGAATAAGGTTTTGCAATAAAGGAACTGGAAAGTGTTTTTGAGGTATTCCAAATCATTGTATTGTTTATTTTAATAGTTTTACTCGTTTATTCTTCTTCCTCATCTCTCTCTCGGAATCAGAATTTGGATCTACGACCTTCTCTGTGGAATAAGGTTTTCAGCGCCTTTATCTGAGAATGCTTTTACAAATCATTGCATTGTTTATTTCTGATAGCGCCATCTCTGATTACTCTTCTGCATTTGACTTTGACGTAGGGCTTTTATATCAATATTTATTCATAAAGATATATATATATATATACACACATATATATATATATATATATATATATATATATATATATATATATATATTATATATATATATATATATATATATATATATACATACACACACATACATATCATTCTTATACATCCATCATACAAACACTTCATGTTTGTTTTTAAGCTTTCCAAAATGAAATGAAAATTGCAGTCATGAAAATCAGTTAATTGTAAAACAAAACCAAGCTGGGAGCTTATCTGAGAAGCGGAAATGATCAAGATCCAGGTGAAAAGGGGTCCATCAACTAACAAAATAGACATCAACACTCTTCCTGCTCTGAGATGGCTTTCCAGAGGCCCAAAGGTTAAAATCTGGAAGGATTAATTAAGAAAGAATTCACGGAATTACTGGCATGCATTGAACCTGTTGAATGAATATTAAATTCTACAGCACCTCATAAACGCTCGTTCCCTTGAGGTCATTCCTCTAAAAGGTGCAAAACTCTTTGGGAGAACTAGGGACACGCAGCCTATGTCCTTCAGTTGTCAGGAGAGGGGTTGAGGAAAGTAAGAGGAAGAAAGAGAATAAGAACGAGTCATCCACTTTTAGCAGAGTGCAGTTTAATCCTGAGGACCTTCAAAGAACTTAGATGGAGAACTTCATGAGGCATTGATGGCACTACCCCTTTACCTGGAATTACTCGGTCCTTTTGGAAATCTAGCCAAGGACTGAGGTCAGTCTCAAAATGATAAGAAAAAGATCGAAAATAAATGAATATACAACTTATATATGAAGGAGATATGTTCAAGTGAAATATAAATATAAGATGGCTCTATCACACCATCAAAGTGATTCCTTCTTTATTTCAATTGTAATTATCATTTATCAGTTATTAATATTTCATGCGTGTGGTTAATAACATTGCAAACTCGAACTTTTTTTTCTACTTCCTGGCCATCTTCCTCTGCAGTGACACAATCAATATTGCTTGCTTTGCTTGCTTGTTGCAGGATTGTTAGTTGCCAGAGTGTTTTTGCTTTCTTGCTGATTGCAAATTTCTACGTTTTGAAATGTCATGCTCACTTTAACCTCTGCCTCTGTTATTTTCATGATTCATTTTCACTGGATTTGCATTGCTTTGTTTGAACTGTCATTGTTTTGCTTGCTTACACTGCATTGCTTGCTTGCTTGCTTACCTTCTTGCTTTGCCTTTTGATAAGTTTTGTTTGCTTGCTTTGCGCTGTTTTGGCTAGAGTTTGCTTGCACTTCAGTTGCTGTGTTTGCTTTGCTCACTTGCTTTGATTTGCTTGCTTGTTTAGGATTGCATGCATGCTTGTTTACTTTGCATTGCTTGCTTGATATCTGCTTGTTTGTTTGGCTTGATTGCTTCTTCTTACTCTGTTTTCCACTTTTGCCTGTTTGCTTGCTTTTTTTGCTTGTGTTCATTTGCTTGTTTGCTTGTTGTCTTGCTTGCTTGCTCACTTTGCTTGGTGCATACTTGCTTTGCTTTCTTGTTTGCTTTTTATGTTTGATTTACATTGCTGTTTGTTTGTTTGCTTGGATTGCTTTCATTGCTTTCTTGCCTTTGTTTGCTTGTTTTATTTGGTTTGCTTGCTTGTTTGTTTGCTTTACTTGATTTGCTTTGCTTGTTTCTCTTGCTTTGCTTGTTTGTTACTTTACATTGCTTTCTTGCTTTGCTTTCTTGCTTGCTTTCATTGCTTTGCTTACTTTGCTTTGCTTGTTTGCTTTACTTTCACTGCTTACTTGCTTGCTTGCATTTTTATTGCTTTGCTTGCTTGTTTGCTTTGCTTGCTTGCTTACTTTCATTGCTTGATTCCTTGCTTGTTTGCATCCCTTCTTGCTTTGTTTGATTACTTGCTTTGCTTCTTTCATTGTTTGCCTCTGCTTGCTTCCTTACTTTTTTGCACTTCTGATTACTTGTTTACTTCCTTGCTTGCTTTGGTCTTGCTTTTTACTTGTTTGTTTGCTTTGGTTTTGATTACTTTGTTTGCTTGCTCAATTTATTCATTCAGTTATTTATTTATTTATTGTTTTTTATTATTAACTTAATTATTCATTTATTCATTTCCTTCCATACAAAAATCTCGACAAGTGGATATAAAGATGAAGGCTCAGAATCTCAATCCGTTTCTTGAAACATTCACAGTTCTCCTGATATGCTGAGCATCGTTGACATTTGCATATTGATGCTGCTGATCATAAATATCAGGAGCTGAGATGTCATCACAAAGACTCTCAGAGCAGCATCCCCTTCCTTGTCGATCGCGTAATCTTTTTTTGCGGAAGCAGATTCAGGAAGGAAATATTTCAGAGACAGTTGAAGGAATTTTTTTTTTTTTTTTATCTTTTTCTCATGGAGGTCAGTATCTTTGGAAGCCCTTGTTACCCTTAAGTATTACAGTCTTGCAAAAACTGACAAACTTTGATAAATTGAAAATATGCCTCTAAACATGTTTAGCTGAAATGTGATAAATCTGAAATATAAAGAACATCAGCTAAATGTGATAAAACTAATATCCTCCAAAGAAAAATTACTTCAGTGTGATAAATCAATATAATTCTACAATATAATTCTACAGTATAATTAGCTAAAATATATCCCGAACCTAAAAATACTCTATAAAAAAATTAGCTAAAAATACAAACAAACCTTAAATACATATACATACATACACAATGTTTGACATATATATATATATATATATATATATATTTATATAATATATATAATATATATATATATATATATATATATATATATATATATATATATATATGTACATATATATATATATATATATATATATATATATATATATATATATATATATATATATTTCAATCATAATTTCAATATCACATCATTTTAACTAGGTACCCATGTTTGAACGAGTTACATTCTTTCTACTTTTCTTTAAATCCCAGCTGAAACCCCTTATGGACTGTAGAGTCAACAGACTTGTATAAACCCAAGAGGCCTCCAGCGGGAAATCAGCCTGAGAG